>NW_003315832.1:2058-184181 GCF_000151355.1 Fusarium vanettenii 77-13-4 | reverse complement strand
GCAACACCGGCCAAGTCTTTGGGAAGTCATCACGGTCGGGAAGAATATATCGAACGCGGACGACGTCTTCAACAGATGCGCCTGCGTCCTTGAGAGCCGCGGCGATGTTGGCCAGGGTCTGGTCCAAATTCTTTTTTTTATTAATAAGATCTTTTTTTTTTTTATCTCTATTTTAAGAGCCTTAAGTAAAAAAAGCTCTTTTTTAATAAAATTAATCCTTATATAGGTATAAGAATTAAATATAAAGAAGCTAAGTAAAAGAAAAAAAAGGTTATAATTAAAGATCGCGAGCTTAATTAATATTAAATCGCTAAGTAATATACTTAAATTAATACTCTAAATAGCTCTATATAAGATTATCTCTTATAGCCTATTATAAGTTTTTTTATGCCTTTATAAAGCTTATAAACCTCTTTAATAAAGTTATCTTAATTATATAAGAAGGCCTATTAATAGGTATTAGCTATATTATTATAATTATTTAATTAAAAGTCTTTTTAAAAGGTTATTATAATTTTCTTTTATATTATTAATTAATTAACTAATTATTAATTAATTAATTAATTAATTATAGTTATTAATTATAATTTTTAGTTATTAATTAAACCTCTTCTTATAAGGATAATAAAAGTATAATCCTTTAAGATTTATATTTCTTTAAGTAATTAAGAATCTTAAGGATAATTAGAAGGTTAATAATAGAGGGGAGAGCTATTATAAGAAGAGGTTAAATATTAACCTCTTTAGCTAGTTAAGATATAATCTATTTATTATAAATAGAGCTATTATTAAAGGTATTAATAATTATATAGATAAACCTTATTAATTCAAGCCTATTAAGACCTTAGGCTTTAAGTATAGAGCCTTTATTATTAAATTTATTAAGATTTTAATTAAGATATTTTAATCCCTTTTTTAGGTAAAATAAAGTTAAATAATAATTATTTAATCTTAAGGTATTTTATTTTCTTTTAAGAGCATTATTAATTATTAAGTTTAATTATAATTTTAATATATTTAATAAGAATTATAACTTTATTATTTTTATATTACTTTTTTTATATTTATTTCTTAAGTTTATTAAAAAAAAGAGATATAAGAATATTTTTTTTATATAAGCTTTAAGATAAATTATTAAAACTTTAAGATATATTTAAATATAGATTTAATTTATTTAAGAATTTTAATTTTTTATTTAATTCTTTTTTATTAATAGTCTTAAAGGCTTATTAAATAGCTATTTTAAATTTATTAAAGTTTTTATAAGTTATACTAATTTAAGATATAAGATTAATAAAAGGGATTATAAGGTATTTTTTTATAATTAATTTAAATTATATAATAAAATATCTCTTAAGTCTTTTTAAGATATATTAAATTTTAATAATTTTAAAGTTAAATTAGGTTAAATAATATATAAAAAGACTTAATAAAAGATTAAAAAAGCTTATAATTTATATAAGGTTTTATAAATAGGTTTAAATATATTTAGCTTTAAGATTTCTCTAATATCTTTTTTAGCTATTATAATATCTATAAGTTAAATAATATATTAAGTATTATTAAGGTATTATTAATTTTAAATATATTAAATTTCCCTTATATAATTTATTTATACTCTAAGCTTATTTATCTTAATAATTATAATAAATATTTATTTATAAAGTTATTTAATTCTTTTATTATTTTTATTAAAATTATTATTATTATTATTATTTTTTATTTCTTAATTAATTAAAGGCTAAGATATAAGAAATATAATTTATTATTTATAATTAATAAGAATATTATTAGGTATAACTTAAGTAATTGTTATATTAATATTACTTAGAGTATATAGGGATTATTTAAATAAGAGCTATTAAGATTTAATAATTAAGTTTTAATTATAAATAAACCGAGGGTTTATTATTAACAAATAAAAGTAATATATAAATCTAAGTAAAAAGAATTATATTTAATAATATATTAATTAAGGATTAAAGTAATTAAATATTATTAATAATTAAGGTAATTAAGTATTTTATCTAATATATAGGGAATATATTTATATATATCTATAAGCTCTAATAGATTATAAAAGGTATTAAATTATAGTAATTTAATATAAAATATAATCCTTATATAATAAGCTAAATAAAAAGGAAATTTATAAGGAGGGATTTAATATTATGAAAAAGAGAAGCTAGGCCCTAATAACCTATAACCTTAGGCTATTAGGCTAAAAGGTCAGCTGTGCGCATCTTGGTTAGAGGCTCACAGGGGAATTAGGCTCTATAGGGCATTGCCTGGCCATAGGGGCCTAACATTTAATATATAATAAGACTATAATTAAATTATAATATTTAATATTAAAAGCTTTAATATAAAAAATACTTAAAAAATTCTTTATATATATATTGTAATTAATTATAATATTTTTTAAAAATTAAATTATTAATTTAATTAACTATAAATAACTTAAAAAGCTTTTTATTTTAAAATTAAGTTATTAAAAATTAAGTAAAAAAGACTTATTAAATATAACCCCCTGTTATATATCTTTATATAATAAAATAACTCATGGCTTCTTAATAAGTAATAAGTTAGGAGAAAAGCATACTAAGCTATTTTAGGCTACTAAGTAATTTCTTATATATAGAAAAGGAGGTAAAAGCTATAGAGCCTTACCTCTATTATGACTTTTATAGGCCTTAACTAAAGGGCTTTTTAACTCCTTTAAGGGTTATATCTTTATTGCTATTAACTAATTAATTACTCTTCTTATTTTATATTATATCTGCTTTATAAGAAAGTATATGAGATCTCTCTTTTCAAAAGACCTTAAAGCACTTGCGTGGGAATTCCGCCCTTTTTGGCTGTGTGGTTTGGTGTGTTCTGTTTCTCTAATAAAGTAATAATCCCTTAACGCCCTCAAACATTTCTCAGATACTCTTCCGCTTGGCTGCGACTGGGTAATAAGGGTAGGCGACGCTGCAGTATCTAAGGTCAGCAAGGTCTTTGGCTGATAGGTTCTCCGTCTGGAAGCGAACTCTTAGAAGACCTTTTCGGCGTCAAATTTATCAGTGGCTTCGCTAATCACAGCCTGACCATGTTCGACTGAGCGAGCGAAGCTGAAAGTCACCCAACGTCAGATGTGGCTGAGTAGCATCGTCAGCCAGACGGATGACTGCGCCTTTTTAGAAGCATAAGCACAGCCTCACCACCATCTCGCACTCGCTTCGTAGAGAATCAAGTCCGTTTCAGCGAGTCCGTTTCAGCTCTATATTTGTCGAGTATAAAATACTAGAAGAGCCGCCATTTAATCACTTCTCAAATTCCACTCCTTCGATTAACTACAAGCTCACTTTTCTTAACTTAACGCCACCGACAATCTGAGCGTCCATCCTTCATCTCGAAACCAGTCTGTTTCGCACAATGTCACTACCGACCGAGTTATGCGAGTGGTGCGACAAAATCTTCTTCGATCCAGAAACTCTCTACTATCTGTTCTGGGAGACCCGCGAGATTACCCACTACAGCCTGGGTCCTGGCTCCCGGGTTCAGAACAGCTCCTGTCCGTTCTGTCTGCTTGTAGCCCAAACCTTTTACGGCAGTCACAAGACGCTCGCAGAGATCGAGGATGTGGAAGTCTCATGGCAAGAAACAGTTCCCGGTCGCCGGGCGTTCCAGGTCTGGGGATCTAGGGACGATACGTATATTGCATTTGCTACGGAAAGCGCCCCAGGCGACGTCTCGAGGCGCCCGTCTGCCTCGCGTGGGACAAGACTGAGCTACTATGTCGAAGAAACCACGAAGCCCATGATTGATATTCATCGCATATTAAGTTGGATTTCTTCGTGTGACGAGCTTCACCGAGACAAATGCAGCCCTCCGGCAACCCTATCGTTTCATGACGCTTACCGACGCTTGCCTGTCATACGATTCATCGATGTCAATGCCAACTGCATCGTTGAGACCACAAGTCTGGTCCAATATATTGCATTGAGTTACGTCTGGGGAGCTGTGCCCAGCATCCGGCTCACTAAGACAAACAGATCTCCTTTGCTCGAGCCGGGCTCCCTTGAGAAGCTTGTAGACTTGGTTCCCTGGACAATACGAGATGCTATTGTCCTCGTTAGAAATCTTGGTTGCCGGTATCTATGGGTAGATGCCTTGTGCCTCGTTCAAAATGATGAGGAGGATCTCCTTAGAGGCGTCAATGCGATGGATCTGATATACGAGCGAGCCTGGCTCACCATTGTGGCCAGCTGTGGCTACAATGCAAATTTCCGTCTTCCAGGAGTTCAAGAGGGAACGAGAAAGGCATGCACCAATACGGTTGAGGTTACACTCGGAACCAAGCTAGGCGTTATTACGGAACTAGACGAGTTGCTCATGGGAACGGTATACGAAACCCGGGCCTGGACGTATGCATATCTACCTTGTCGTTATCTCAGACTACCTAAGCTAATATCTTCCAAGATTCCAGGAGCGACTCCTATCTCACCGCACTCTCTACTTTGTCGACGAGCAGCTGTTTTACCGCTGTCGAGGAGCAGATCAGGCTGAACACTACGCGGATATCCCAGCACAGAACGAGGAATACCCAGCAGTGTCAGCAACAGCAGCGCTATCGCAAGCAATACTCCTACATAACCCACCAACCGATTATAGACACATGCTTTTCCATTACAGCAGGCGGCTATTGACAAACCAGAATGACGCGCCCCGGGCAATGGCCGGCATCATGAGGCGATTCGCCGAGGCCTTGTGCTGCGAGTTCTTCCAGGGAATACCCGTGGCCTTTTTCGATTACTTCCTCGTCTTCCAGCCATTCTATAGCTTTCTGAACCGGCGCTCTACCATGCCGAGTTACTCGTGGACAGGCTGGCAGGGAAGCATTACATTTCACGCGACCTCGCCCGAATTATACGATATAGGCATCCCCACGGGCTACCTCCAATTAGAACCCGAGTACAACGAAGAATGGCTCGACAAGGCGACTTGGGTAATCTGGTACAAGAGGAGTCCATCTGGAGTCACTAGTCTGGTCTGGGATCCTTCTGCGAATACCGATCCGGCTGACGAGACCTCTGGGTATCGCAACTGGTCACTCTTTAATGACGGTGGCCGCTGTGTTCCGCTAGGAACTGATCCTACCCAGACGGCACCGTCTCAAGCACTATCGTTCTCCCGAGAGCCACCCCCCTACCCTATGCTACAGTTCTGGACGATGTCAGTCTTTTACAACATTACTGATGTTGACGTATTCAACGGGGTAGCTGACATAGAGGATTTCCATGGCGAGAAATGCGGCCGTGTCGGTCTGGACGCCTTAGAGGATCTGGAGCATTTCGACTTTACACGGCCATTCCAGTTTATTCTTCTTTCAGAGTGCTGGGCACCCAAGAGCATTATCGAGGAGAGATTGGCAGAGGAACAGGATGAGGATGACAACAATGCTCCAGAAGAGGACTTGAAGTACTATAATGCCTTGCTTACAGAGTGGCAGGGGGGCATTGCGGAGAGGCGGGGTTTTGCTGTTATACTTCAAGACGCCGTGGAGAATAGTCTGCCTCCAGGCCCAGAGTGGAAGGAAATATTACTCGCATAACGCATAATAAAATAGATCCAGAGTTAGGTATTATAATTTAACTATGACCCTACTAAATAAAAAACCATCCCTATAAATTACTTCTTACCCTAACTTATTATATAAGACCTTAGTTCCCTACGTATAGAGCCCCTTATATAATAGAGGTATTATCTCTCCTTTAATTGCATACTTAATACCCCTTATAATTATACCCCTGATGCTTAGCATCAGCAGGCAAAGGACTATGTTAAGGCTTAAGAGGTAAATAGGGGGATAAAGGCGTTTCACATGGAGATTATTCTAAGAGCTTGGTGGGAACGCGTTTGTTTGGAACTGTTCGACTATTTGCTTTAACTACTATGGGGCTTGGGGTGAAGCGGCGAGTTAGATATGCAGCTTTGAGGTTGTACTTTGCCGGGATGTGGTTTTTTGCAATCTGATGCGTTCCATGACAACGCTGGAGAGAGAGAGAGCGCCGAAGAGGATATGCAACGGATGTGAACCGTTTAGGCCCAGTCCCAAGTGATAGGGGCACGGCCAACTTGGAGGGAACCAAAAAGCATCAAGAAGGCGGCGGGTGTGAGGTCAATGCTACCCTCCGTGCACTCTGGGCATTTATCGGCAACCTGAACGACGATCTGGCGGCCATTGCCCGTGACGCGGATGTAGCGGCCACAAGCGTCGGGGACTTGCGCGAACAGGAGCGCTGAGAGGGCGACGATTATGTCATCGTCAGAATGGACCGGGCCACAGGAAGTCTTGCCAGGGTGGTAGTAAGTAGCGTCACCCGAGAAGCGAGCATCCAAGGCTGGGGTGGCGCTGATGAGGAAGGGAAGGGCTAGGAGAAGAGTGGCGGTCCACTTGGTGAACATTTTGATGGTTGTTTTGAGGAGGCTTTTCTCGATGTTGTTGAACAAGGTGAAAGCTCAAAGACTGGCCTGCAATACTTGGACTGTTTGAAGAAGTTGCGGAGTGTTCAAGGTGGGAAACTGGCGAGTAGTGCTGGGGGGAACAAGAAGAAGAAGTTCCCGTAGGGGTTATCTTATAGTTGAGACGGGTAGAGAGCGAAGCAGTCATGGTCACCAGAGAGAGAACCGCGACAGGCATTGGGAAAAGCCAAAGAGAGAAACAATATTCTAAACGCTTTACTTACCCCCATGAACAAAGTGATGCTCGTCGACGAGCGCAGCAATACACCTGTAGAGGCATAGCAGCGACTTGTAAGAAAAGTGTGGGCCGGGTTGGACCGTCCAGCTTTGCCTTGAGATTGGCCCTAAGTTGGGCCAAGTTTCTGCTGGATAGAGTCATTTGTTCCGACAGACAAGGCATGTTGAGGCTTAAGAGAGCTAGCGGGTGATAAGTGGTGGAGGGGTGATCCAAGGCCTCCAATTATGATTCCGCTATGGAGAAGAAAAAAGTTGCCAAGAGGTGGGCGGCAAAAGTCAATATGTAGCAGGGATGAGCGTCGATCTAGGGCTGTGAGAGTGGGTTACAACGTCGCGACCTTTTGCCCTTTTGGGTACTGTACATGAGGAGGTTAGTTGTTCCAAAGAGGAAGTTGACAATGAGTCCCTCGAACAACGTGCCTTGAATTGATCCTTCCAACGGTCAATTCCATGCCCTGATTCGATCAGCGGTCAGATCAGGCACAGCCAGGGGGGCAGAATATGTCTCAAAAGGGCAAGCCATTTCTTACCAACTAACGATGACTGCGTCTTACCAGCGAGAGGGCAAGTCTTGGCTGGTGGACGGATGATGGATACCACCTTGGCACGTGTCCTGGCTGTTTCACACCGCTGCTATCTAGGAGCATGGCGTGAGCTGGGCTCGTCTCACAACCGAGGTCTGGATTGGGGGGACTTTGGTTCCAAGATGGAGAGGAGCAAGGTGCAGAGACGAAGAGTTTAGAGTCTTTAGCTCAACAATCTAGACTTGAGTTAAAGCAATCGCTTCTTGTTCGCAAAATAAAACTCCGGTTAGGTCATTAGCCATCAGATCTTGGAGAAGTGCACTCGAGGAAGGGTTGTTCATGGCATAATTTTCAATTCCTCCATAAGCTCATACTGTATGAAGACTGACCCGTTTCGTTCCCTTGATCTCATTCCCAGCCTCAAATGCTCCCGAAAAGCTCTCTAGGTGCTTGCGTTTCCTTGTGCGCCCGCGCTCTGGTTCTTCCTCTGGACTCTGAGTATCCACTCCCAGGTCGTCTGCTTCATAAGGATATAGTTCACCGTGGTAACCGCTATCATTATCCGCAGATACAGCTTTGTAGTTGTCTCTAGGCTCGCCGAGCCCTTTATCCTAATTATCCTCGTCTTGACCTGCATTACTCGCCGGCCTTTGCCTCTTTGTTGGGCTTTCACTCCTAGCTCTTGCCGCTTTTAGGGTCAATTTATACTTTGCAGGCTTTGCTCTTTTAATGCCGTATTGCCCTGAATACTTATCCCACATAAGGAGTAACCGGGGCTCCTTAGTCATATGAAGAAAGTCGCGGAAAACATTTGGAGAGAAGACAGTCCACGCAAATCGAGCAAACAAACAGTCCAAGGATGCCGCATAGACCCCAGGGTATGCCTCCCGGTTATACCAGAGTTTTTGTAGTTCGCCGCCTGGTATTAAATTGAAGACATATCCGACGACTAGGTAGTCTTCTTGTGTTTTTGATGTAGCCGCAGAATCTACTTTAGATTGTCATTCTGTCTGAGATGCTTCGCCTTAGGCCTCGGGCTGATGCTTGTCCGTCTCTAGACTTTCATTCCTAGAGCTGTCCCTATATGTGATACTATCGCCGCTTCCTCGGGTGCGGATCATCAAAGGCCTCCCATCCCGATGATCCGACTTTGGGACGAAGCAAAAGTTCCATTCGTTAAACATTCTATGGACATCTGTCCGCAGGGTAATAATATTCGTGGATGCATTCACTGCGTCTGTCGAGAACGATGGAGCCTTGCCGTAACTGGTTGAGATGCCTTAGTTCAAACGTCTGCAATGGAGCACTCTATCGGATACGTACTCTAGCATTCCATTATCATCGTACCAGCTCGTTTCCTTCACGGGCACAAGGTAGGCGGCGTCCAGGCTCAAACCACAATCCGTAAGGATGCAACGTCTCACGCTCCCAGGTGCCCCCCCGCGGAAATAAGGTCTCAATCTTTCCCAGCAAGGCAGAAGATTACAATGAGGGAATCGCCAGTCGCGGAAGCTAGCAACAATAGGGTATAGGTCGGTCAAGGTCGAAGAATCGGAGGACAGAGGGAGACAAAAGAAGTACGCCCTCTCTCAAAGAATACCATCTGCGGGTCACTGGACCCTCATCCTCCCTTCTCTATCAAGCGAGAAGTAGCCATCCCACCGATTTCCGGCTAAGACGCCACAGGTCATATGGGCAATATCGTAGTAAATGCCACCATCATCGAAGGCAGGCAGGGAAACCAAAGCATCGCGAATAGGCGGATAGGCGTTGGTTGAAATCGGTGTTTTTCCATAGCCGGGATGAAAAAACCTGATGGCATTCGGAGACTCGATGGTATTTCCATCGCCGCAGCGACTTACGTCGCTGAAGGCCCGGCGAACATTCAAAGGCATGTCGTCAGTCGTGATCTTTGAAGTTTAGTTGTGGTGGGGTTTGTTTTTTTTAATTACCAGAATCACGTTGCTCAGGACAACACCCCGTGCCAATGGCACGTGATCTGCCGAGGAAGTCCCGGCACGGCATTCCCACCGCTGAGTACACTCGAAGATCTGGCACGGCGCTTCTCTCTTGGAACCACCAGTAGCGAACAAGACGTTGAGACGTACCAGCGAATAGCTATAGAAGACCATATACGCAACATCATCGGGAAACTTTAGAAGATTTCCACCGCTCAAGACGAGTCCGGGCTCAGCGACAGGGGTTGGTTTGATAATCACACGAACGCCTTAAACACGAAATAAAGGTCGACGCCGTCTACCAGTCTAGCTCACGTCGCCCAAGGTCTAATCAATTTTCACTCCATCGAGTTGACGGAAGCACCAATTCCCTCCTCCTCACGACCAAGTATAAGGCACCTCATTAGCTATCAGTTAAGGACCTCTGGGCAAGACTCGGGTCCATGGAAATATAGGAGGAGCTTATCCAAAGGGACACAATCCCAATCCACCCAGCGGAGTACCAGATAGTGCTAAACGGTTAGCGGCTTCTGCTATAGTCTGGGTATATGATGCGATGATCGAGGGAGGGTGCGCATACTCGATATTGATAAATAGACGTACGCGAGTCCTCCTCTACGTGACATGTAACAACCCGGTCAGGTTATAATACCATCCCCGCGAGCCCAAGAAGGAGATAGACGGCGACGATAAGCTGAGTATAGAAAAGTAACCAAGATCTTCTATAGCGAGGGCGTGATAAGCTTCCGGTTTCCGCTGCGCAACCAGGAGAGACTCGGCCACAACCTCCTATATAGCAGGCCAGCTTCGACTATACCTACACTCGATCCTCAGGCTCAGTTAACACATCGAGGGCCGGGCTGCAACTGTAATAAAGAACAGATCTTCAACACATCATAACATCATGACCCGGTGTTAACACAGTGACCTTGAGCTGATTCGCATCGCCTAGAGCAGTAGGCGAGACGATGACGGACCCCAGGTACGCGAATCCGCCGAAGCTTTTGGCATATCCATGTTGCTGTCCGCTGATCTCCGAAAGTTGCCAGTGCCGACTGCTGACGTCGTTCACTACAGCGTAACCCAGAACATTTCCAAAAGCGTTCTCGCTCGAAGTCACAGTCCTGCAATCCTAGGCGATCATGACGGCCAGTTCGCCTTCATAGTCCATGTTGGTACACTCTAGGTAGACATAGTCATCGTCAAAGAGCCCGCTCAATGCACCCGGCGGCCTGGTGAAGACAGTGAGATGCTCTGGGGTGGGGAAGCGAGCCTCCGAAATATGGGTGTTGTAGTTGAGGCCAATCCCGGAGATGATGGGAACCTGCGGCAAGAGACTCAACACCTAGAAGAGAGATGAGTTACAGATCTCAAGGGTTCTTGTTAAAAACTCGTGACTCACTTTTGATATCTAGGCAGTTGTTGTGGTTGCCTTCAGGTCCCAGGCATCATCTCCGGCGTACACCGGAACCTCTTGGCCGACCAGGTCCCCCGGCGATGGCGTTTCCCCATAAAGAACACGGCCACTGTGATCCCGGAAACGGACCAGACGTTCAAAACTGTTGTTCATGTTTGGTGTTGATCGATCCCTAGCTATCTTTGGGTGGGGAGCGGGATCGGGCTCACTCTAGTTGTTTGGTCTCTTCAAGCAGTTATTACCTTGCCCACCGATTGGCTCGGAACGCCGGTGTGCTGGCTGGTCCAGCGGAACGATGATTTAGTGCCGCTACGTGCGTGACCGAAGATCCGTTGACGTTTAGTTCAAGATTGTTAAACACAATAGACTGCTATGTATATGGTAAAAGTCGAAGATATCTTCTAATAGGTGTCGTTGTATCAAGGGTCATATTGCTACACGACATCTCCCCCCATTTTGCAAGCATTTATTCCGGCGAAATGCCCTGTGTGACCCTTTGGCCTAGCAGTAACCCAGTGTTGGCAGAGACTTTGGCATGCAATAGCTCAAGGCAACTGAAGGCGAGGTTCGAATCTGCAGCCTTCGTAGCTCGCGGTCTGCCCATGCTGGCTTAATCTGAGCAGTTACAGTGCAGGTTACAGGTGGTTAGCCTCCCGGGCTCATAACTGTCGTACAGAGCGCCTACGGTCACCTTGAAGCATGAAAAACGTTAGTTGAAAGAGCGTCGTTTTCCTGAAAATGAGGGCATCGCCTAATGCGGTGATCTAACACAACACAGCACTCATATTATGCCCTGTTGGTCCTGTAGTACTCATAGACTAGAGATCATGTTGTCGTTTGGTTGGAGAGTCATGTGAGCCTGTCTAGTTAGTCCAACTGGCAGTCTCCCTGTGAGAGGGAGCAAGATGATGGCTAAACCCCAGACGTGGTCAGTTCTGAACGGCTTGACCCCCCTCATGTGGGTGGAAACCTGTCTAGGCTTTCTTTCCTCCCCCTACCTCCCTACACGGCCACCCTCCCATCCATAGACGCTGCAATCAGCCAAGTTCGGGCGTCTTTGCCTACACTTGGTGTGAACGCTTGTGGAGGAAACGCGGGGAGTAGCATTTAAGCAGGAGTCACAGGTCTTAGGGTTAGGGGAGTCCGGGTGGGGCTCCAGGAGTCAACGGTCCAGTTCCGGACTCCGGCCGATCTAGTAGTCAAAGGTCTGTCAGATTTGGGGTGGACGACAAAACATCAAGTTAAAGCCGGACGTGAACTTGAGGCCTGGTGGGATAAAAGGATGGTTTTATGGGGTGATATGTGACCTTTCACAGTCGGTATAGCGGCCTTCGACTTGTCCAGCTTCTGCGGGGGCGGCTGGTCAGGATCTACAGCGAGCCCCTACTACGTAGTCACATCTCTGTGTTCCCCGTTCTCCGGCCTAAACGCCGTCCGGAAGTCACATATCTTTTCCCCGGGACAACCAGCCAGGATGGAAATTCTCTAATCAGGGACCCCGCCCTCTGGTCGTCTTTATCATGGACGCTGGCTTCCGAGGCCTCGCTACTGCCCCGAGAGGTGCGACGGTTCGTATCTTCGAGTCATCTACCGACAAGAAGAAGCAGGTTGAGCAAGTTACTTGGAGGCACAATTGAGTTGACTAGAAACATTTTGCGAGAAGCTGAAGCTCAGTGTCCCCAAATTAGATCCAGGGGAGCAACATAGGGTAGGCTATTTTACCAATACATTGAATCGGTGATCCCGGTCCATCCATAATAGAATCTGTGAGGATTTATGGTTCTGAGATTAAACTCATGTATTCTGGAATTTATCTATTCTCTTCAAGTCACCTGTGCACTTTGACGAGGATGCCGTCTACGCAATACGTATCCACTCCACCTGCCCGTTGAGACGCAAAACTCTTCTGATTTCAGTCTCTCTCTCCTTGGCTACTTTTCTTTGCCAAATACTGAGTCGATAAACTCGGGCGTAAAGTTGCCCTCCGAGTCCAGGTGCTTTCTGCCTTTGACCAAAGATCCATGATGACTTGCTTGTGACCTGCAGAGCGTTGCTTAATGTCGCATCTAAGAATCTGTCAGCCCGTGTCGTTGCGCTCGTACAAAGCTGACTCACTCAAAATCCTCGGGCCTCACAATCAGACCCGGCGTCACGGCATCGCGGTTGATGGGCACGATAGCACCCCCAAAGTCTCGCGTAGGATTGATAGTGAATCCCTATAGAATACGGGAGATGGCGAGGAATAGGTTACGCTCGGAGACGTGGAAACCAGGGCAGACTCCCCGCCCTGCACCAAAGTTAAAGTGAAGTCTTCTAGTAGTCTTAGCTGATAGCGGTGTTTTTAGTCAAGATCGTGTCGCCAGTTTGTCGCATGGGGTTTAAAGGTCTCGACTCCTTGAACTGTTCGTGATTCAGTGTCCAGACTTTTTAAGAGCCAGCCAGTTAGTAATTGCCACCATTACTCATCAACAGAAAACACCGGAATTCATCATCACCATGGACCTCTTCGAAATGACCATGCCGTTATAAACATCGTCTTCCTTGTCCGAGTGAGGGACAGCAGCACTCGGCGTACTCGGTACCCCTGGTTGGTCTGTCAAAGTCTTTTTCTCTGTTTCCATCTCAAGTTGGAAACGCACATCTAAAGGTTTTTTCCACAACACCATGAATATAAGGCAGATCCTTGCGATCATTCCATTCTGGAAGTAGGCCGTTGCCGATGATCGAACCGATTTCCTCTTGGGCTCTTTTCTGAGCTTCAGGAAAGAGAACCATGGCCTATTTGCCAGTTAGTACCATCACCGTACAGCGTGCTCTCATATATGTACCTTGATGAAGCCTAAGATTGTGTTGTCCGAAGTATCCTTAGGAAGAGAGAGTTAGCCTTGACTGTTCAAGATAGAGCCAGGGACGAGAAAATGTTTATATGGCAGCCCTAATACCATGGGCTGCATTATGGGCTATCTGTTGATCATCGAGTCGGTCTGCGTCTTTATCCAGTCACATATTGCCGATGAAACCTAGTAATCGAGTTCAGCACACGCCGATTTTACTCCATGAGTCTGTTGACGAACTGGGACAAGTTTTCCACTTTCTATCCTCGCCTTGACTCGGTTCAACAGCTGGGTAAAGACACGGTTCTCTAGGCTCTAGAGATCGCGAAGGCTTTTTTACTAGCGAGCATCCAGTAAGGCAATGAATGATAAGGAACGTAAAAAGCGATAGAAACCCACCAGTTGAAAGTTGGCGGCCTCGGTGGTAACGTCCATCCACTGTCATCGTTAGGAGATCTTGTAATGCCATAAAGCTCAGGATACGTACCTCAAGCAAATCCTTCACGTAGCTTGTGTCGGTTGCTAGAGTCCTCCAGCCGTAGAGCAGTGCCGTGGAGATGATTGCTGTATACCGCTGCACATGCTGGACCCAGCCCTCAGGCCTGACGGCGAGATCGTTGACGACCTGCATAGTGTCAAATGCCTGGTATGGGAGATATCTGTCTGCTGACTTGAGATTAAGACGGACGTGATACATTTTTCTCTGCTGGTGCCAGATGCCGTCATTACTACACCCAAGAGTTAGTTTGCATCATGTCACACTGAGGAATTTGGGGCCCTCAGTCGCAAAAGGCAATGTTGAGGTTATCGCCAAAACTCCGAATGTAAAGGTCTGGACGACAAGAGTAGTGATGCTGCTCTTCTTGATGAGGTTTCTAACCACAGTAGGATCAGTGGGCAGGAATAGATTTTGCAGGACCATCTTCACCTCTCGTTAGCTCAACTTGCGAATGTCGATTATGGTGAGGTTCTGACATTGTTGTGCCAGCTTCTGGAACTCGAGATGAAACTTTTTAGTTAGCATTTGATGCAGGTTGCCAAGAATAGGCAATGTAGGGGGCGCCGGGGCGGTTGTTAGCGTCTTGACATGCATTCAAAGCACAACAGCGGATCTACCTGGAGGGAAGCTCTTGGGCCTGCTGCCATACTGCAGGACTTTGATGGCAAACAAAACCAGGCACAAGGCCGCGAATGAGTATTAATAAAAGTATAAACCTCCTGCCGTGGCCATGATGTCTTGTGATGATGGACCCTGATGCCGTATCAACAGACTTGAACTAACCCAGGACCTTAATTTATCAACTTTGCCAGAGCTCAATGATACTCGGCCCAAATCTCCACGTCTTTCCACCTGATCCGGAAAAGGGAAAGGGGGCAGCCGGGCTCCGACGGATGACAGAACTGTTGTTTTAGGGGAGCCAGTCAATGTGGGATAAAATATAAATCTTGATACTAAGCGAGAACAAACCTGAATAAGTTGATACGGACCCAAACCTTGTGAGAATCTTTGTCGAAATTCAATCTCTGCACGCCATGTCGTGGAAATTCCCTTTCGAAAACAAGATCATCGTAGCCAAGAGTGGTAGATCTAGTGAATGCCCAGCTCCTGTTGGTCATGTCACTCTCACATGCTAACACGACTGTCACTCCAGGCATCGGGCTTTCATATGCCCTTCTCGCTGAGAAAAAAAGGGGCAAAGGCCGTCTCGGTCGCCAGCATGAGCCTCGCCGATGAATTCAAGCTCGCCGCCAAGGATCACGCTTCGATTGAGTTCACTCAATGCGATGTGACGAAATGGAGCGACCTTCAGAATGTAATTGATGTATCCGTTGACAAGTTCGGAGTCGTCCTAGAGGTATTTGTTTTGTCAGCTGGAGTTTTTGAGCGGGCAGGAATGCTCCCTACTGAAGTCGAAGAGAGGATGCGTGCTCAAAGAAGACGAGACTCTGATATTCCTGGCTATAGGCTTCTATGGCTATAGAAGCTTAACTTAGGTTAACGGTGTTTTGCAGCGTTGGGTTTTGATGCTGCTGTGTGACTTGAAGTGTGTTTTTTGGTCATGTTGCTGACAGCGATGTCATTGAAAAACAAAGAGAATATTCCTGGCTACTTGGCGTACATGCATAGCCCTAGTCCAACCTCTGGGAGGATCCTGAACCCCTCGAGAGCAACAGCTACACGCATGTTGACATGAATGTCAACCACCCAGTCAGTACTCCCCATTATCAAGCTCTAGACGAAATATTCCCTAAGTATTTTAGTTTAGATCAATCTCACAAGGCTTACCATACGCGCTCTCCTAGGCAAGCATCAGCAAGGCGTAGTAGTCATCATTAGCTCCATCGCAGGGTACAGGAACCAGTACCCAGCGTTCATCTACAGCGCGACAAAGCACGCTATTATAGGCTTTACCAGGAGTCTTAGGTCTACTCAAGACGTGCAAGGCGTCAAGATTATCTATGCCTATCCAGGGCTTTTGACCCCGGCCCCTCCCGCGAAGCTTATGGAATCTTCCTTAATGACCACCTGGAACAGGATTGTGACGACTCCCATATGGACAACCGGCACACTTGGGCCCGGGGAGCGACTTAGAGTAAATAGCTCTCTTGCCATCACCTTTAATGAGGTGGCAGAGGCAATAGGCGACGCCATGGAGTTAGCAGAATATCTAGGTAGAACTATATTAGAGGTATCCAAGGAGGGAAGAAGAGTTATTCCAGAGTGGAATATCAAACCACCCGGCTTAGTCCATAGACAGATGGAGAAGGGTACAACTATCCCATCCGAGGCGATTCTTAAGACCCTAAGGCCAATCCTAGCTCGCACAGCTATTGAGAAAGGTCGCTTTGAGCGAGATATGTCTCCCGGGGGCAGCGGCCTCCGACTCAACCATAGTCTAACCACCGGGAATTCTAGTTAAAAGTTACCCAAATTGGTCAATATTCATACGTTTTAAGGAAGATCTATGACTAATAATAGTACATCATCCTTCCGTCAAGTGTAGCAATGAATCTCATATAACCAAGTACCAAGCCGCATTCTACTAGTAGATCGACACAACCTACTACCATAGCAACCGTGAATATCGCTACAAAAAACGGCAGCGGAAGTCAAGCTTACAGACGACACCGTACTCATCATTGAAGCTGGGCCCGTTGGCCTAATGACGGCGTCAGTGCTAGCGTACTAGGGGTGAAATCAGTCATCTTGGAGAGGAACCAGGAACCCACTAAGTGAGCCAGCTAGTACTAGGATATAGAGATTAGCTGTGTTGAATCTAACAGGTAGTAGATGGCCAAAGATAGATTTGGCCAATGCACAGTCTATGGAACTGTTAGGGAAGATCGGGCTAGCAGACAGTCTTCGTGAGCGAGGTAAGTTCAATCCTTTTGCCAAGGAGGACTCGCAGCACTTAACTCACGCTATCAAGTCAACTCAGGTATACCCAGCAACATTCTATACACAGTCCTCATATCCACTAGACTCGGTCACGATGCCGCCTTCACCCAATCGGACCACCCCTCAGTCAATGAGTACAAGGAGCAGATCAAGGCCAAGAACGATAGAACTCAGCCTCTAAGTCGTATAAGCGAGTATCCGAGCAGATCCTTTAGACGTAGATGAGAGATCTATGCCAGGATAACTCACTCGTCAACCTTCGGTATAGACAAAAGCTTAATTCGATCAACGAGACTGAAAGTGGGATAGAAGCAAAGATTACCACCACCGACGATGTGGAGTCTTACACATACCAAGCTAATTACGCTATGTCATATAATAGAGCGTCGAGTAAAAGTCGCAAGAGCCTAGACATTGGCCTCGAAGGTAGCCCAACGTAAAGGACTATGTGCTTCTATTCCACATCATTTTTACTAGCCAACACAAGGCCAGGTTCATTCCTCCTAATTCACTTTGAGTCCCGCGATCTCGAGAATCTACACAAGCAAGGTCGCTTCTGGTATCTCTTTCTCTTCAATCAAGGTGCATTTGGCGGTGTCGTCATCTCTCAGGATGAAAAGGTCAGTTCCCGCCAGTCTTTATTCCAAGCATAACAGAGGGCTAACAAACGCTCTATACTCTCTAGAATATCTTCACTATTCATTGCTCCCTCGGCCCTAATATAGACAAGTATTTAACGAGCTCCGAAGATGCCATGGACACCGTGCTTAGGGGAGCTCATAGGCCATTCAAGATCAAGATTAACAAGACCCTCGTACGTTCTGCTTACCGTCCCGGCACCGAGGTTGCAAAGTCATTCGCAGGCCCCGGCCTACGGATTTTCCTCGCAGGAGACGCCGCACATCAGAACGATCTTCGGGCTCAGTTAACCCATCAAGGGCCGGGCTACAACTATAATAAAGAACAGATCTTCAACACATCATAGCATCATAACCCGATATTAACATAGTGGCCTACTTAAACTTCTATAATAATAGAAGAGTCACACCAAGACATATCATCATGAAAGGTCTAGTCTCTCACGGGTATTTTAACTACTCTAACCTCCATATAAGAAACAAGAGAATTAGGTAGTGGCTATTAGGGTGAGTCAACCTGTGAGGAGTATGGGCTTAGTTAGAGCTTAAATGCAACATCTCGGCGAATTGCCAAACTTTAGTTAGCGCACATATCATCTTTAAACACAATGGTTTCTAGCTGCCAATGAGTCCCCATAACCGCCCCGTAACTTTCCATGTATCTCTATAGTGGATAACGATTATTATAAGTCATTTCCATGACTATCCCCATATACGCTCATGCGCATGGGCATCTATGACCGCCCCGCCGCTTTAGATAGGTAGGCCTTGCGCTTAAGTTTACGGGTCATTTCCACAGCCATCTCCATTAAAGATCAGGTTTAGGTCAGCCCTGCAAATCACCCATCGGTAGATTTTGCACCTTACCTAGCATTCATCACCATAAGGAAGTCTATGAAGCTACACTGAGTAAACGCCAAGATACCCTGCTAGACCTGCGCAAATGCCGGCCAACACGTATGTAGCCACTGCGTTTCAAGTCCTATCGAAGGTTATTTATTGAGACTAGAGACACACATGCGTCTCATGCTATGTCATTCCTACAGCAGATAAAAGATAATTCCTATTGACTAGTTCCATCCGAAGCATAGACATATCTTAAATGTGATGCTAGATGGTATATTAGATACTAGGGGAGTCTTAACATCCAACAGCGAACTACAGCGGGCATGATTTCTAACCGTATAATCAGCCTCTATTAAGAAGCCCACTTCTACTAATAATAAATCAAGTAATTTCTTTTGTCCCAAACGGGGAATCCTTCTGCGAAGCTAATTTGGCAGGCTGGCCGGCGGGTGTCATTAGGTATCCTTGCGCCGGAAGCAGTGTTTAAAAAGCTAACCGCTAGAAAGAAATCAAAGAATCCTAGAGACAGTTCCTTAAGTCGGGGTTCCTACTGCACTAGGTTCTTAAACGGCCGAATTATATAAATAACTATATTCTCCTCTACAGCTGGCCTCTCTCTTACACTCACTCACACTCACTCACTCACACACACACACACAGAGTTTACAGCATTAGGTTTTAATATTATCGTGTGTCTCTTCGTGTGTTTTTTGATATTGTGCCAGACACTTATGTCATTGAAAAAATAGAAAAATACACACACATATATATACACAAAGCGAAGACGTAAGATTGACCATAAAGGATTGTTTCCTGAGATATAGTCGTATGGTCTGAGTTAAGGCAGCCTAGGAAAATTCCAACATCTATGGATAGCTCAACGCACGCCCTTCTTTTGTTTCGTCTCAATCCTCCTCCACAAGTTATGACCTCAGCCCCCTGCTTGACTCTTTCTCGTCTCCATCTTCTTCCGCCAGCTAGAATCACAAAGAGTTTTAACTCTTTTCCATCTCATACTATCTCACAAGGTAGAACCCCAGCGTTCTCTTTGACTCTTTATTATCTTCACTCGGTTCAACTGTGCTAAAACGCATTCTTTCTTCCCGGCGTCCCCCATCACTCCATTATCTCTATCTTCATTCACGATTCGGAAGCACACACAACTCATTGATTTTCAACACTTATAACATACCTCAGACCGGAAAGAGACATCGACCAGACGACAGAAAGCAAGCGCCAAGATAGGTACAGTCAGGTACTTCAACCCCGACGCAGTTCATCACACAAACAGCTTAAGTAACTAGGATACTCATGAACACACGAAAGTATAAATAAACGTCAGGCCCGCAACCTACAGCAGAGTTTTAATCACTAAGACGACCGGTCAAGGCCGCCTACCGTAATAGGACGAAGACTCCTTAGGCATAGTTTAGACGTAAATTAGAGCTTATGTAAGTTAATACTAGTCATCGTCTTCGAGTTTCTATCATACAAAGCCTAGCTAAAACTTATATCTCTCGTATTGAGGCTATAAGAGGATCAGCGATATCGAGGAGCATAGCGAGTATTATTCATAACATATTATTTAAATAAATTCCGGTCTTATGTCCAGCTAAGTATTGGAATTATTTATCGCGACTTCAATACCTTAGTCGAGTCGCAAGGGTGCGACCTATCAAGGTTAACTGCATAGTAAAAGCTCGGGCATTGAAATATCTCGGATACCATAAGCTTCATTACAAGTATCTTATCCCTTCAACCCGATGCCAAGGGGAAGGGAAATACATCAAGTTGATCTGGAAGCTCTAGGGTGGGTCCTTTGATTCACGGAGCGCCTTTTCCATGTTGTTATCGTTCTACCAGAATATTCTTCATTTCAACGCTGTGATCAATTCTGATAAATTTCTTTTCGCGTGTAGTCATGTTCAAATCGTGTGAGACTAGATCATTTCTTTCATCGCGAATTCTTAGCCGTGACGCCGGAAAAACCACCCTTCTTTGGAGAGGTTGTGTAAAGCTGATTCTCTTCGGCAATGGTGAAAGAAGACCAGGAAGAAGGTGTGCTTACCAGAGAAGCCGCTAACAGTTGTGCTGGTCAGCGGGTGATGGTAAGGCTTTCCCTGGAGATTGAAGCTGTGATGTTTGGAAGGCACTGGCAGACATGGATCGTGACGTTGGAGAGACTTGAGATGTCTGAGCCACCGCAACTGATATCGACGAGGCTGTTGCCTTGGGGGGCGTATCCGTCTAGTCCAAAAGCTTGTCCTCCAAGGTTTCGATGCCTTGAGTCTGCGAGGGCTCTTATTCGAGGGGAGCCCCAGTTGAGCTACCTTATCAGGCGAAAGGTGTCCTTATCCTTCTTCTTGGTGCTATGGTGGTGGATCGCCTTCCCGGTGTGCAGAGGTCGGCCCCAGCTTCGCTTGTTTGTTTCTGTGTAGTGGCCGTGGATGATGTTGCTGGCATCCCCGAGAAGGCAAAGTATGCTGTGGCTAACATGGAGGTAGGGTCAGTCTTTTTGTGGTTGAGACTTAATCAATTTTTCTTTTAGGGGGAGATAGGCGGCGTCTTTCTCGGGGCAAGCTCGATGGTTAGGCGTTGGGCCTGTCGTTCACTGTCGATGAAAGGAGTTGGGGGTCCCGTCTTTGTAGGGCACTAGTATAGTTATAATACTGGCTAGATAATGCCTTTGCATTGTTTGGCACGCTTATCAGAGGTATTCTTAGAAGATAATAATGATATATTGGTGCGTCCTTGGTTCTGGCCGAGTTTCAATTATGCACGTGTTGAGTATTCCAACGTACTAAGTTATTCATCTGGTGAACTAGTTGACTCTCAAAATAAGCCATTAGCTACAATAATAAAAAACACAAATAGCCGGCGCCCGGGACCAAGGAATTGGGCCATGTTCGGCCGGCCGAGGCCGAAAGGTAATAGAGAAGGGGGCAGGCTTGCTGATTGACTTGTCGGAATTTGGTTTTAGACGATAATAATCGCTAGGCTTAAGATGATGGATGATGGATGGAGAGTGTCTAGGAGGATTATTGGGGGTATAGTGGCTAATAAAAAAAATCCCTTGCTCCTGAGGTTAGGCGGAGGTGTAGGGTAGGCCGAGCTAAAGGAATTAGCCACCGCTATGTCTGGTTATACTCCGTACTGGGACGATGAATTTACCACTCAGCAACCTTAAGTCAAGCGAGGGAACTTAGTAGGGACTTTGGCAACGCTATTGAGACGTCGACCTACGACTAAAACAGTCTTGGGCTATTTGCATACCCGTAGCATGGTAGTGTTTCAGCATGTTGACCTAGGTATCTCATGTTATCAAATCTGCCCTGCCCAAGCTTTGTCGGCATGGTGGCGAAATGATCATAGCTACGTATACTGCGAATAATTATCATCCATCACTTCTATGTGTAGGGCTATGGAGGATGAAGTCAACCAGTTATCCCTAGGTACACAGTCCGTTATTATTGAGCGAATGTGAGCGCACCTGCTTATTCTCCGCCTCACAAAGAGGCCTTGACGGCCTTCTGGTTGAGACGCCATGGGTTGGATTCAGCAAGCAACCGCAGACAAAGAGGGCCGCAACGCCGATGGCTCAGCTTCATTCTTGAAGCCTTTGACGTGAAGGCATGGCTCACGGCACCAGATAAACTGGTCGTGGCTGTGCTAACATGTGGCTAACCCAAGTGCGCCGCCACCAATGACGTCAACACCGTTGAGCTCCCAGGTTCCACGTGCCGGAGATCAAAAACCGAGATCAGAACGGAAGGAGGCAAAAGGTACATCTTGGCAGATAGTGGGGTATCCTATCACGTGACTCTGAAGTGACAGAATTCTGGCTACCACGTGATACGAAGATACGTATCTTTCTGCCACCCTGCAGCTCTTGCGAGCGGCCCACGAAAAAAACAGCACGTCGAGCGCTGGACAAGGGATCAGATGTGAACTTGTAAACCATTGATAAAGCCAGCGTCTCGTTTCGGGAAGTTGACATTTACTCAGTCTCGCGGTCCGCGTATCTCTAGCAAGGTGTTTTATTATTGGGTTCCCATTCTATCAGGTATCAACTGTTGTGTTCTCGTGACCTCATGCGTGATGACTCTTTGGGACGTTATCATGCCACCAACAAGGTTGATAAAACATCCATGGGCTGGGAGGCACTATCGGTCATAACGAGCCTTGCAACAGGTACCGAGGCCAAACGTCTCGTCCTGCTACACGATATCGGTGGCATAAGCTGGCTGAGACTCCCAACCCATACCGCCCCTGGAGCCGTGTGGAACATGGATGCCCTGGGAAAGCGGATTGACCGACGCGGCCCTACGGATAGAAGCGAGGTAGTCATACAACTTGGCGAGATACCAAAAAGGGGTTCCATGATAAAAGAATCTTGGTGATTAAAAGGCGAGGCCAAGATATATCGCTTCGCAGTAGGCGTCTGGGGTTCAAGAGCCTTTAGTTGAGTGCCGGAGGAAGCATCCATCTTCCATTGATGCTGCGCTTGCGACACCAAAGGACTGTCCTTGTTTATGTTGGTTCCAAGTATCACTTTGCCACCCACTCCACTTCTTTGTCCAGACGCACCTCGATCACATTTCATTGAGGCTAATGGAGCCTAGGTTCCACGGCCAATCGGTCAACCCGACAGGCTGATGCACTTCCATAAGTGAATGGCAGCCACTATTCTCTAGCACCTAGGCATTCGGTTGCTTCTCATGGCATCCATAGGGACCAGTGGATCGTGCCCTAGGCTATGGGGATGAGTCGCTCCCTCTAACCCGGGCCCTCGACCTGGAGCATCCAGTCCAGCTGCATGCGCTCACCGAGGGACACTGGGCGCGAGAGAAATGTCTTGTGTTGAAAGACTACCTTCCTGAGCTAGGCGATCTTAGTAAATGTATCGAGTTGATGGTTGGCATATCCTTCCAGCCAGGCCACAGCGAGGCCTTCGCGGCCCAAATAGCCTGGGCTCTCACCAAGGCGCATCGCCAGTAATGATGTTGGGGTCCGTTGCAACCTCTTCCTCAATTTTTGGGCCACCCTCTTGCGTTCCGGAAGTTCTTTCCCTCCCATCTAGTTGACAAAGGGATGAAGTCTTACTGAAAGATTGTAGATATCATGAGTGTAGGTATGGCCCTGTGAGCCTGCCCCCATTGCTGTCCAGACGGAAGGAGGCTGATATCGGGCTGGAAGTAGAAATCTCGCTTATTTGTCTTAATCTATTAACTGGCAAGCCCCGAGTTGCCCAGACAAGTGCTCAACGTACATAGAACCAGTATGTACGGCCAGCCTTTTCCCATGCCCATTGCTGCGACATACAAGGTGAGTATTTTCTTTCATCTTACCCTCTTAGCCCTAGATACCCCCTAATCTATATTGGAATTGCAGTATGCAGGGACTCGTCATGTCTTTTAGTGCACCTGAGATTAAACAATATAGTGTGGCCTTCTTCACAAACTAGGCCACACATGGAAATCTTCATATCGCTCGGTCCAAGTTGGTTATGAACACAACGATCCGCCAGGCCTATTTACACGACCTGGCCGGGTGACTTTGTTCGCCCGGGAGCTCGAACTTGCGCCCAACTCTCCATATCAGCCAATAGAAACATGTGGGGATGATTTTCAGATGTCATGGAAATCATAGTATATTCTATATAAGTTGTCACTCTGCACAGCGTCGGTCTTCTTGAATCTTTCTCGAACGTACCGCCGATGGGTTTCCTTTTTCTCCGTATTGGAATTCCCTCCTGAGGATGGATAAAGCGCAGTCTCATGATCTCAATTATTATAGGCTGCAATGATGTCAAAAGCCATCAGCCACAACAACAAAAAAACACAGCTATCAATACATGACGGTATTAAAACCTAATACCGTATAACACCGTAATCATGATCTTAATAACTTACTCTTTTAGATATCGGCAAACTTTCTTCACGTCACCAATGATCTCGTCGAAATGTTATCGGCCCCAATAGCAAAAGCTACAGAGTCAAGTGTTTCCCTTTCTTCTACGGATGAGGGGTCGTGATGCGTGGGCGAGATGCTATGAGCGTCATGCATACCGACAAGAGAAGATCTTTGCAGTCGTCCTTACTTTGGTTGAATGGTGAAAGGTCTGTGTAGTTGTGGCTCTTTCAATGTCTTCAAGGCCAAATATCGACGCCTGAGTCAGAAACCCTTGTTCCCCCCCACGAAAACAAAAAACAACTCCAAGAGGACATGGTCCAGGACCAGCTGTACCCCAAACACTTACCTTGTCCGCTCGCTAACCCAATCCTCCCCAATGCCAACTCGCCGGTTCAGGAATAGAGACACAATCACAGGTCGACACTCCTTGCCAGACACTCTCCTCTTGTCCATCTCGCCCTCCAAGCTCCCCATGCACTCGGTCTTACACTTTCTTCTGGCGCCTCGTATTACTCAAACCCTCGGTCAGAACTTTCTTGTATATCATCTCATTAACCTCACCTACGATTTCTCTCGCTCCTGTGTAGTCTGTCCAGCAATGGCGGCTATCGCCAGAGAGGGATGGTAAACTAGGTTTTGTCTACCTAGTCATGGCCTGCTCGACGTTTCGATATCCTTGACTCACGTGGTTGGTTTCTTTCGAGTGGGAGGACGCGGTGACGGCGTGAGCGCGCGTTATCATCTCGTATCAGGCCGACAAGCATGGCGGAACCCATAGAGTCTCAAGTTGACGTAGCTCGTCGTTCCAGAATACGTCTGGAACCTATATTCTGGTCGGGTTGCTGGTATCCGTCCTTGCCTGGCACGGCCTGTCTCTTTTGGTGCTTCGGAAGTGGCCGGACCACGCCCGTAGCCTTCAGTCGTTAAACGGGCCGTGAGTGCTCCGACTGCCACAACGAGGCCGGTTCCTCGTCACACATGGCTCTTGAGGGATTACCACCAACGAGGGATCCGACGTAGCTCAGTCTACGGTGATGTTGTCCGTTCTAGACCCCCACCAGGTACTCAATGGTATTCGTTCAGCGGACGACAACGAAAGACAACTCTTGTGGCCGCAAACGGGCGTCGACGGAGGCATTCGAAATGCCATTGTGCAGGTCAAAATCCCGAGGCAGGATCAAGGTACTAGTCGGAGCAGTTCTCATGACTTGAGGTGTCGGCATGTTTTCGATCTCTCCGTTATGAGCGACCCGTAGTAGCTCAGTTGATAGCTCGATGACCTATTGATGGCCGCAGGCCGTCTCGCCAGAGGAGATAGAGTCGAGATCATGAGGTCATCACCTCAACATCCGTTCCTGAGCCTGATTTCATGTTTAGTCTCTTGCACATGCCAGTACCAAAACTCACAGATAGCTGCCGTTGTTTCCCCCACTTGGGATGGTCTCGAACATGCGACTGCCGAGCGTGGGGAGCTGTGCCCTCTCCAAGCTCTGGATCATCCCCAGATGGCGGGCGATGGGCCAAGCGAAAGGCTCGAGCAAAAAGACGGGCATTATGCGTTTCATATTAGACTTTTTCAATGGTATTGCAGACAGATAACCAATGCGCGTCAAGACATGCGTTCCAAAGATTGCCGGGTCGAGAACAGTCAGATTCAGAGAGGCAGAATGCCAGACTCTAGGAGAGACGCGATGAACAAACAGCGCAAACATGCACAGAGCTGTGATATCAGAACCCTGATAACCCGCATCATATGACAAAAGAGGATGTAGCAAAGAGCGCCTAGACAGACAACATCGTGACAATGACTCGTGCCCATCAAAGCAAGTTCGAGTCGTCTTTCGATCGCCAGACCGATCGATAGAGGAATACAAAAAGACAGAGGATCGAGGCAGAAGCGACTGCTCATCAGAGAGCTTAATATGAAAACAAGAAAGGTTCCAAACACAGTCAGCACGCTGTCTGAATTGAGTTCAACTCACATGGGGGACGCCCCGTCAAAGCGGTTCAGCTAAGCAAGTAAGGTCAGATCGAACGAACGAATTAGATTTTCCCGAAGAAAGAACCTCGCAGGATCGAAAAGACCGAGAAGAGGTGGCGGAATGGGCAGGAAGCCAGTGTGTTCGTCGCTGACAACACTCACTTGTTAAACCTGTGGCAGATAAAAGACTCTTCCCTCACTTTGCAACCAGGATGCCCTAAGAGTATGATTACAGATCTTCCATATCTGTCCACTATGTTGGCTTTCATTGCACCGCCCGGTATATCGCCTTCTGTGAGACCTTTCGTCCATATCGCACACATTGCCCGGGCGTGCTGCACCTCCGGTTTGTGGAGAAGTCACGACCAGCTCGAGTTGGCGCCAACAGTGTATTCTCCAAAATTGATTTAGACCATCCAGTGCACCCCAGCCCAAAGAAGTCAAAGGCTCACGTTGCACCAGTTGGGGTTCTCAGTGATAGACCAGCAGCCATGAAAGGGAAGGGGCTGCAACGGCAAGTAGCTTGCCGGCTTTGCCCATATCTTGTGACAAGACCGATTTCACATGGGAAGACGAGGGGAGGATTGATCTGTTTCATTCCGACCGAAGCGTCGTCGGCATCCCTACGTCATTCAGGATTAAGGCCGTCGATGCAGAGCAACAAAGCCTCAGTTGACAGGGTATTACGAACCAGTGTGCCAATATAACCCGCGGCCGATCAACCCAGCGAAGCTAGCATCCTTGCTACTAGGTCAACGGAATATCCGGCATGATGGATTCGACAGTCCTCATCCCGGCTTCGCTTCGTTTATGGGATCCTTTGTATTCAATCGAACCATACTCGCGAGCTCAGGGTAGCTGGAGCTCGTGCTCTAACAGCTATGCTGAATCTAAGCTGAGCCTGTACCATGCATGGACGATGCAAGTTGGACGTGAAACAACTCGCCTCCAAGAACTATTGCATGAATTCGATTTAAAATAGGACCGCCCAAATCATGTGTTTCATCAGTTTCTCCGTAGCCACAGCCCTCGCTCGTCATAGTGGTGGTATTATCCGAAACGGTTCCCTATAGTATGTGGGCCACGCGGTGATCAGCCAGCCACTCCACGCCCTCTGCACCAATACATAGCTCCGTCTCAAGCTTTCGCCGCTCATGACCCTTGCTGAGCCTCTGCTTGCGTCATTCAAGCTCGTCAACTCGGCTTCTTCCCCGTAGATTCCAACTCGCGTCAAGGCGGCAAACCCACCTCGATCTTGTCTGTCGGTTCGACTTAGTGCGTGGACAGTCTCCGACGTCTGTGACAATGCATCAGCAGCTGCCTCAGTAACAACCACATTCCTTATCAGAAGATGTGCTAGAGACTGCAGTAGATTTTGCTGGGGCTGTCCTGGCGGGAATTAGGTGGTAATTGGAAGAGCGCGAGGTTTCGATTATTGCGTAATGATTCTCACTTAGTCTGAAAAGCAAAGAAATGAGCTTAGTTAATTACCCCTTGAGCTTCCCATCTCGAGTTCGATAATGACGTATAAGTACTAAATCTGAACTGCGACGGTTAATTTTCAATGAATTACTCCATAGCCAGCCCCATGATACTCTCATCACCGTGACGAGTGATGCGTTTTCTGATATCAATATCAAGGAAAGCTGCTCCTTATTCGATGAATGTCTTCATCGCCTCATCGTCTTCGTCTGGTATGGTTAAGATGACGCCTCTTCCTCCCTCGTGTTGACACACACGTATGACATCTTCCTCCAACGACTTAGGGCACAGCATCACAGACTTCGCCACCGTACCCATACAAGTATACCCCTCTGATGGATACCATTTCGCCAGTGCCTTAGGTGCAACGGGCATTTCCGAGGACTGATTCAAAAACCTCGGTCAGCCTCCCGTCGCCATATGCTTCGTGGAGTTTCATTCGTCAACCGTGGAGTGGAATAGTCTTAGTGTCAGTTTTATGCAATCAAACTATATTGACAGAAAAAGACCAAGGTATTGTTAAGATCTTGAAAAGACAATCAGTCATTTGGACTCTGAGTCCTGTGATCCTTAGTGGCCTCGTTCTTATTTTTCCCTGGCCCGCTTCCCATGTAAGAGTTCCTTCGACATCGGCTTGGTCTCGTAAATAATACCATTCCAAGTTCTTCTTGTGCTTCGACCATGGCTGTTCTCTCAACGTTTGAGTACATGTTTTTTCTAGATTTTACTTTTGACAGTCATGTCTTTGATTATAGTTCACCTGCTTGAACAAATCTAATTACATGGAGATTTCTATAGTCTGGCCTGACATAAAGTACAAGGGAGGAGTTACAGGATGGCAATTTAGCTCTTGCGACGATGAAGCAATAACTTTCAAGAAGCCCCTTCTTGCTAAAACCGTAGACAGGAAGCCGGGCAATGTTCTGGACATAAAGGTAACTAGCCTTGCAAAGCCCGACTCTACCTAGCCTTCAGAAGCACCTGCAACCCCCCTGTGCCAGTCTTTTATTAAGGTCGGCCACCGAGCTCGCTCATCCGATCTTAAGCGTTCTGCTGGAAAAGCGGTCCTTGTATTTTACGCCAGGCCTCGTAGTCCTGCAGCAGCCGACTCACCAATTTAGTCCTCCGCTTCGGTCTCAAATCAAAATTGTGGAGTTGGACAGGCTGGTCCTGACCATCCCGAGCGTGTTTCCGAGCCTCTCGGGCCATGAATTTCCCAGACTGTCCGTCGATGACGCAATAGACATGGCCTTCTAGTAACTGACCGTCGGCCTTGCGGCAATAAACGGTTAGATGGTCGTCATCATCTACTCCATGGTTGCCCGTTACGTCGGAGGCAGAGGTAGTATCATGCGCCCCCCCGCTTCGTATTTAGAATCGATTAGTATAGTATAAGAGCTTGCGCATCCATCAGATATGGTAGAATATCATAGGGATGGGTAGACTTACCGCAGCCAAACGTGAGTAAGGAACTCTTGAGTAGCCAGGAGGTGACAGACCTGCTCGATTCCGTCCTTCAGACTTAGGTCCCCGGGCTGCTTTAGCCAGATGATCTACTGCTGAATCAACAGTCGCCGTGTAAAGGGATGACGACAGAAGAAATACCTCGGGATCATCCAACGTTCCATCGCCACAGCTATCCCAGGGTTTGTCTTTCTCGAAAAATTTGGTCATCTTCATATTGGCGTAGAGCGGTCCTTGCGATGCAAATAATGACACACGACTGGGAGGTGGTTCTTGGGATGGATAACAAGATGCCCGCAACGCATGACCTTATTCCACACGCGGCCGGTACATGTTTTCTACACCGGGGAACTACTAGGATTGCTAAATTTTCATAGCATTGCCCTCTTCAAGAGCATGCGTCAAATCTGACATCTAGATTTAGGGTTGGTTTGCGTGGTGTCGGGAATACAAAAATATGTTTATCCCCGTGCGGCCACCAGATAGTGCGACAGTCTGCATGCTTTTGCATTTGTATGAGGCCAGGATAGAAAGAGAGACGACGAAAATACAACGAAAACAATGTGTCAACACAGTAAAACTTGTCGTCTAGCAAATGCAATTGCTCAATCAATCACCCACTCACTATTCACAGTTTTGTGGCATCAAGCACCTTCCCTCTCTCTTCTTCTCTCTTCCCCGGTCAAGACGAATCAATCACTCTATATCTTACAGCATCGTTTCCTTCGGCATTCTTTATCTCGCGTCACTGCTGTGTAGCTCACTCGTGACGCCTCGCATCTCTACAGGATATTTGGAGATTTCCACCCGGCCAATATCCTCGTTCGACTTATTAATATCGACCATCTTTCTGAGGACGAGCTCTTCTCTCTAATCGACGAGCCAGATGAGATTCTAGTCAAATGTGAATCTGGCGGAGACCCTCCAGATTCATCCCCAAAGTACCTTATCCCCACGGCCGACATAACAGCCCTCACTAAGTCTGTCTACCTAGCGGACCAGATCACCATCATCGATTTTGGCGAGTCATTCGACTTCTCATCGCCTCCATCAAGGCTTGGAATTCCGCGCCAGTATATTCCACCTGAGCTTCTTCTTTCTGGCGGACCACCAGCCTCAGGGCCAGCCGCTGATCTTTGGGCTCTCGGATGCACGCTCTTCGAGATTCGGCAGCAGAAGCCTCTCTTCGCCGGCAAACCAGACCAGATTGTTTGCCAGATGATGCGCGCGCCTGGAAAACCCCCTGCCGAACTGTGGGACAAGTGGGAAGCCCGGAACGAGTTCTTCGACGACGAGGCCAAGTGGACTCGGGACTCCAGCACCTTTTCCATCGAGTGGTGTCTCGAGCAACGACGAAGCCTATGCCAGCCAGAGCCAGGGACGCGGGGCTATCTGGAAACGCCAGTTGCGGAACAGAAGCTGTTGGCTGATCTCTTGTATCAGCTATTCCAGTACGACCCGGCCAAGCGACTGACAGCGGAGCAGGTACTGGAGCATGGGTGGTTAGCGGCAAAGGATTGATCCTGAGTCGCACTGTGAGCTTGGCAGATCGAGGGTGGCTCCCCCTAATGAGTGACGGTCTAGTCGCGAGGGATTTCGCAGCTGCATGATGCTAGACAAGATTGGTTTGGCTGATTCGATGTCAACTGGTTGGTTGTGCAGCGTCGGCCTGTTATGTGTAGATCACTCCCATAGGCAGCAAGGGCAGTTCGCTCGCCATTGCCACTGCGTTTAGCCTGAGAATGTGAACCTGAACAAGAGCATCAAAGGCGGTGAAAGGGGGGGGGGGGGGGGGGTGTTCTTTGACCCTAGTCTCGATGTAATCTATTTCTTTCATTCGTACATCCAGCTGTGGCTAAGCGCCTAGCAGGTTCAGCAACGGGTCCTGGCCTCCCTGCGACGCGTCTCTTTGTCTCAACGTGTTTGGGTGATGGACTATGTGTTTTTATTATCCCGATTCGCCCAAGTCTCATGAGCCCGTTCATGCGTCCACGACTTTCGTCTTGACATACCTTGAAGGCTATTGTCAGTCAAATATACTTGCCTTGCCAGCTTCGGTGAGTTCCCGTTTCCAGACTTGGTAGATCGCCGACTCCCAAGCCAGCATCTTCCCTCCAGATCGCCCTGGGTGCTGCAGTGACAGTGGCCACACTCAAGATGGAGGCTCTTGTAGTGGACCATCTGTGCTTTGAGGTGAAGCCTGACGATGGCCAAAGAAGGTTTTAGTTAACCGTTTCTTTTTATGTTCTGGTTAGTGTCCTCTTCTGAAAGCAACACAATATTAAGAGTTTCTGTCGCTTATCTTCCATGAACTGGCTTAACTCATTATGGAGCGATTTCCTCCTCTTCGAAACGGCCTCGCCACTCATGTGAGCAATTTTAAGCTTTGATGGTGTCATCCCACACCCGTTTAACCATCTTCTTCATATTTCAGCCCCGTTCATGTCGGGTATCCTACTCACGGCCGACGATATTACCACCAAAGGAAATGTGCATGGCTAGGGCGGCGTAGTGCCTCGGGATATCGTTGAGCTTATTATTATAAGTTTCCTGTACAGCGAAAGATACGCCACACCATAAAGATCTAGAGGAATAATTTACCACTTCAACCCTACGTGTCTCTTGATCCCAAGCTCAATGCTCTATTGTTAGGCATCCAGATCAACTCCGACCAGTCGCGGAAGGTCCACATACCGGATCACGCTCAAACAGGAGCCGAATACACCTCCTTCGGGTTACGATCACGCCTCCCGTCAGAGCAAACGATTTCCAGTCAGGGCTGTCTTTCGAAATATCAACATTTATTCCAAAGAGACTTTAAAATAGAAATGGTCCGATTAGTTGACTGCGAACACTTTGAAAAAGCTGTGCAAAACGAAAGGTCGCCGCGTACAGAATGGCACATAACCGGAAGAAAGATGAACTAGAACAATCAGCGAGAAGTACTGCAGGCAGGAGACAGTCACTACATAGTTGTCCAGGTAAGACGATCTTCGGGCTCAGTTAACCCATCAAGGGCCGGGCTGCAACTATAATAAAGCCCGGGTTAACTGAGCCCCAAGATCGTAAAGGTGGCAGTATTAGTTAATGAAACTCAGAGCTTGCTAGATATATTATTGAGAATGTCTCTAAGGTTATTTAGATTCAAAAGGTCTATTTGAAGCTCCTGGATAAAATTTTCGCTCCGTCTGAAATCGTTCGATTCATCGAATGGAGCAAAGGCATTTGGTGTGTTACCAAAATCAACCAGCCGATGCAGCATGAGACTTATGTGAGCCACATGAATGAAAGTAAAGGAATGGGCTGATTGAGAAGCTCACGAACTAAGAAAAAAATGCAAAAAGCGTATATGGTTGCTCAAATGATTCTCAACTCCGTTTCGTAGCCTGGTCCACGTCCACCTGCCTTCGAGCTTATTAATGAACTGAATGCAAAACTGAGCTCCATATTCGGGAATACTGCTACGCTGAAGTATACTGAGAAACTTGATTGGCCTAGATGTTGGGCTGATGCTCCCGGTAGGATGTTGAATAATGCCCCATAAGATGATGAGTTCTCGTACGTTTAGTAATTCTGATGGCTTCAAATACCACGATATGGGGTAAGTAGGAAACTAAGTTGCTAGATAGAAGTAAACTCTCTGAAATGATCTTTTGAGAGGCCTTCCTTGTTTTAGACCGAAGAGGAGGCGGTTATCTGTTTGGGTGCTTTGAAGCCGAGGAAGTCCTCATGCATCCACGCCGGGGGAGAATTCTTGCATAAACTGTTTCCCCTAAACGTTAGTCTCGCTCATACGGGTTCGAGTAGAAAGTGATCACCGGCTTACAATAGACGCATTCTGGGCTCAACAATCCATGAATGTTCTGCGAGTTCCAGCGCAGATTTGTTGATTGATGTGAAATGCAGAGACTGAAATATCTGTTTAAGTTTTACAGGGTTATTACGAATAATATCAATGAATTAAAAATTATTTTGTTTAAAAGCTTTAATTAATGCTTGTGACGATCCTGAAGCAACGAGGTTGGATGCCAGGGAACGTGAGCCGGGTTTAGAGCATCGTGGGACAGGTTAGTCTACCCTACTGATGACCTCGCCTCGATGGTAATTGAGCTTAGTACGAGAGAAAAAGGGGATACAAATAACTGGTTTTTGCGAGGGATATCGAGATAAGAAAGAAAGAGAGAAATAAAAATACATATAAAGCTATATCTATATTAGATATTTTTTTAAAACTCTACTTCACCGACACCATCTGTCTGACAAAATGGAGACAGGCCCAAGGGAACATCAACGAACATCCGATTGTAATATGAATAACCAGGCTACATAATCAATCATGATGGAGATGGGACTTACGAGATCGTCCAATTGGACAGTTTTGAACTCACCGTAGACCTCTGCACTCGCTTGGCCTCGACGAGGAGGAGACTTCCAAGAGGATCGCGAACATGAGCTTGACCGTGCGACTCTCTCCTCACGAATGGCCGAGTGTGTTTGTATAAACCAGCCCTTGTCAGGGGAAGACTCTCCTCACCACCCGCTCCCCAGTATCTGGTCCAGCTGTGACGAGCATGTCATGTCGTCGTTTGACTCCTCGCTGGTTACATGCGCGTAGGGGAAAACCGCGACATTCTGGAAACGAACTGGACCACGGAAACCAACATCGAATTGGACATCAATTCCCGTGCTCTGTGCAGGAGCTCGTCCCGGGCGATCCGGACCTTGGTCGCATGTACATCCTTAATAAGGCCACGCTCGTCGACAAATCCCTCCTCCCGGATGTGTTCCTCAGCCTCGTGCCCACCTGGAACAGGGAACGCCTACAGACCGATCCTTTGGCGAGTCTGGGTATCGTAGTGCAGCAGACTCTACCTGGCCACCAGCAACTGGCCTATGGAGATGATTCTCACCGGACATGGCAGTAAACTTGGTAAGAGGAATATCCCTGGGGTTACGAGTGGTATTTCCCGCATGTGGATGACCAGATCCACAGAGCAAGAGATGACCCAAATTGATGTTTGATCGCCCCAAACGGCCTTTTGCATCGCAATATTGAATCGCATGTACTTTCCGGAATCACACGTTAGAGACTTACCCATGATGTTGTAGATGAGGATATCCGAGACAAGGCCCTCGCCAGCAACCTCCTTGTAACTGTCGAGAATGTAGGTACCACTTCCACAGTGGGCAGATCCTTCTCGGGTAGACCCTCCACGGGGACCCCCCCCCCTTGGCTCACATCTCCGACCTCTTCCACCATGACGGCGCGACTTGCTCCTGGTCATAGGGTGGCACACATGTGAATCCTTTTCGCGCGGGCACCTCTCACCCTTGCGGCCTGAGTTCTATCCCTTGCGCTGCATGATGCGATGCGCGATGTTGGGATTCAGCTAGGACTCCCAGTTGCCAATGTCGTAGGTACCGCCCAGGATGGTGCCACCACCAGCTGCTCGCTACATCAGGTACATGACATAACGGTTTCATCTGCATCGAAGACAAAACAGACGCCTCCAGAAACAACCAGTGTCTCATCGGGTCCCCAGGTCGGCCGGCCTGCGGCGTGGAAGATCTTTTCGTCATGATCAAGAGTCAAATTCTTGTCTTGGCCTCCTCATGTTTGACATGACTTGGAGCCTTGCCTGATGATGGAATGGAATGTTAATTGTCGATCTTGTATGTCGCTTATCCTGGCTTCAACTATGATAGAATACTTTCCAACACATCATATGCCAATGTTAACACAGTGAGCAGAGGTTCAACGATTCTCAGGATATAAAATATCAAGGATATACAATCATCTTCTCACCAACAATATTCACTGCATCAGGGAAACTTTACTTGGTTCTGAACTCCAAGTACGACGACTCTGTAGTGAAGGACAAGCTCGACAAGCTGTGAGCTCGTCTCATTTGGCAGTTGCGGTATAGACGGTGAGTTGCAGCTTGCCTCCGTTCTCGTTGGCGGCGTTGAGCTTGATGCTAAGCTCATCTCGTTCGGCGGCGATGGTGTCTAGCTCTCCGGCAAAACCTTTTATAATAATATTATAGCTATTTTCCCAAGACACGATCATTTCTACATGTAGTCGAATCTCGACCAGGTTCTCAAGGAGAGCATGCCCGGTACATGTGAGACTACTGTAAGTTGTTAGTATCCTCTGGGTCAAGTATCCCATCCATGTCTGAGCTTCAACGATAGCAAAGAACACGTTATCAATGCATCATACCATCATGAGGGGTGTGAAGCGCGTTTTGGGAGGTTTGATGGCTAATGAGTTTCCGACTCCAGTCAAGAGAGCGGCCACAACTGAAGTACCTCGGCGAGCGGCTCGGACATTAGCAAGTAGGGTTCTTTTACACTGTAATTATGCTAAATGAATGCCGGGGTGAATTCTCTAGGACTCCTTCGCTTCGGAGCAACGCCCATTTTGATTCGCCGAATCGAGGTTGTGATTTGAAAGGCACTCGTGATGTATTGCTCATGGCCTCTTCCCAGCACCAAATCTCTGCACAGCCTGTGGCATTGCAGGATTCTGGGGTCGACAGTTTGGTATAGTCAGTCCTCTGGTTGCCCAACCTTTTCACGGGCGGTCAATTAGACCAGTCCCATATGAGGATAGAGTTTTTCGGATATTACTTGCCCCTTCCATTATGTTCAAAGATAATATATGCGCCAACCAGATAAGTTTGGCAATTCGCCGAGATATTATATTCAAGCTCTAACTAAGCCTATACTCCTCTACTACCCAAACCTTTCCATCTTTACGACCGAAACCTTCTTCTTTCCTAATACCCGTTGGCTCATGTGGGTTTATTGACCCAGGCGAGCCAACCTAGTAAGCTAGGTTAGCCATAAAATTATAATACGGCCATAAAATTATAATATATTATAGGGCCCTAATTTCCCCCTTAAAAAGCCGCCTTTTTCGGTCTCTTAGTTTTAGAAGCTATCTAGAGTAATTTATAAAGGTATAAAAGAGTAAATTAAAGCTATTAGTAATATCTAAAGTAATAATATTAATAATATTAATAATATTAATAATAGCTATAATAAAAGCCGCCGCCTAAGCCTCTAAGGCCGCTACCTTCTTAGACGATTCCTTATATAAATTTAGCTATAAGAGTATCTTTTTAGCCCTCTGGGCTAGCTTCTTATATAGCCCTTACTCGTATAATAATTCTTATAATCCTCTATATCCCTAATATATAGTATTAAGGCTATATTAGGCATGGCATAGAACGGGGTTTAGGTAGTAAAGATAGTAGCCGCGGCGATAAGGGTATAACTAGCAGCGATAAGGGTATTTATAGTAGAGGCTTAAATAAAGGGAATTCCTTATTATTTTCTTTTTCTTCTTTTTCTTTTTCTTCCTTAATAAGAGCTAATTTAAGCTAGAAAGTAATATTATTATTATTTCCTATGAGAGTAGTTTAGTCTATTGCGCTAAGGGGTTTTAAGGTAAAACTAATATTATAAATAGCTTTATTAACTTCCTATAATAATTATATATCTATTATAAAAGGGTTAGGCTTTTAAGTAAGTATTTAATATATAATTAAGTATTATATCTCTATAGAATAATACTTAATATCCTTCCTTATATATTCTAATTACTAAGACTATAATACTTTCTTCTTTATATTATTAATAATAATCTCTTTTTCTTATTACTATTAATCCTTAATCTTCTTTATTTCTTAGATAATAAGACTATAAGCGGTCTAGACCTATGCTTTCTCCTCTTTCTATTAGGCTTTAGCGATAACCTCCTCTTACTACTTTTAAATCTCTTATAGATTAATATTATAATTAAAATCCCTTATTAGCTTTATTCTTTTTCCTCTCTTCTTAGTATTATATCTCTTTTTAATCTAAGCCTAGCGGTTATTAATATAGGCAATAACTATAGATTTAAGAATTATAGCTTTTATAATAATATTATATATTTAATAAAGCCTAGTATATATAGGGGAGCTAAAGATATCGCTATAATAATCTAAGAGTTATTTAGTAATATCTATAGCGGCCTAGAAGCGAGATTTATTAGGGAAAAAAGAGGTATAGGCTAGGTTAATAGTATGACGAGAGGATATTTCCCACGGGATAAACCGGTTATACTGGTTTATATTAGTAGAGGAGAATATTACGTAACCCTAAAGGGTAGTATAATATTATATCTAGTAATATACTTAAAGGTATTAAGTATAACTAAGTTATATTAATAGCTAAGGTAATTATTATATAAGAAAATATAATAAGCGCGTTTTATATACTTATAGTTAATCTTTAGACTAATACTCTCTGGGTTTAGTCTAGGGTGGGACTAATATTTCTAATATTTAGTCCCTAGACCGATGCGGGCGATGTTCGGTCCCTTTGGTCCCTTGCTTAGTCAGAGTATTTCTGCCATATATCATGGCTATGACACGAGGTTCCCCCTCTATTAGTCTTATCCTTAAGACTAATTTTAGCGACCAAATATTATTAGTAGGTAACTCTGATTTATAAAAATCTCTTTTTATTAATGCGATATTAGGCCGAGTTTCTAAGTATATTTCCTTATAAAAACTTTCTAAAATATAGGGTTTTTTTATTTATATTAAAGCTTTTAGTTTTAAAATTATGCCTTATACTTATTACTTCTACCGGGGCTTATCTTATAAGGTAATTTTTAATTATTTTAATTATTATTCTAATTATATTAATACGAAAGTAATATATAATAGAGCTAATATAGCTTTCTTCCATAGGTATATATTAATACTCCTTTATAGCTATTAACTAATCTTTTATAATTATGAAAAATATCTAGGAGTATAAGCGCTTAGAAGATAAGGAGGCTAAAGTAGAGGTTACCTTAGAGAAGGCAATAGCTAAGCTTACTTATATCTAGAAATAAAAGAGGTTACTTAAAGCGCGTAGTAATAAGGCCTTTAAGCGCGGCCTATATGCCTTAGAGGAGTTAGGCGAGCTCCGCGAGGAATTATTTATTATTATAGAGGTATATTCTTTTAGGGCTATTAATTTAATTAATTAGAATACTATTAGTCTTAATAAGCCTATATTTAGCGTTATTAGTAAAAGTTCTTGAGAAGGCATTATATATTAATAAGGTATTCTAAGGGTTCTTATATGTTTTCTAAGTTAAGGTAATCTTTCTATTTAATAAAATATATTATTTTACTATTAATTTTATTTATATTAAGGATAGCCTCTATAATATATTTTTCTAGTCTATTAACTTCTATATTAGGCTTATTACTTATTTTTACTTAAATAATATCTCGCGCTAATTTAAGTAATAAGATATAAAAGATTAAATAGAGCTTAACCTTAGGTAATAAGTCTAATTTATAGTTATATTTTAAGATTTTCTTTTTAATTTTATATAATCTAATATATTTATAATTAAGTTTTTTATTTTATTATTTTATTTTAATATTTTTTATTATGAGGTAGATTATATTTCTCTCTAAGAAGGTTAATCCCTTAATCCTTTTCTTATTAATATAGGTTATTATTCTATTCTTAATAAATTCGAGTTCTATTTATATTTCTTTATATAGATTATATAGTTAATTACTAGCAAGGATTACTTTAGGGTTAATAATAGTATCTTATAATTATCGGTAGGTATTTAGTATAAATCTAAAGTTAGCATATATTAATATAGTTTTTATGCTTTTATTTATAGCTATATTATAGGCTAGCTAAGTAGCTAATAATTTTTTAACTTAGTTAATTTATTTATAGTTAATATAATATTAAAGGTATTATTTTAGTATCTAATTTATATATTCTATTTAGCTATTTATCTCCTTATAATAAGCTATAAAGAGTTTATAATTAATTCCTAGGTATCCTATAAGGCTTTGCTAAAATTTTAAAATAAATAATAGTCCTCTATCTATAATAATTTCGAGTAATATATTATATATCTTAGCGATATAAAAATAAAAGAGGTAAGTAAATTCTTTAGCTATTATTAATTCTCTATAGGATATAAAATAAGAAAATTTTATAAGTTTATTTATAATAATAAGAATACTATTATAGAAGTTTCTAGTAATTAATTCTTTTAATAGGGGTAATTTAGTAATAAAGTCTATTATAATAGCTTCCTATAGTAGCTAAGGTACTAATAGGGGTTATAGTTTACTATAGGGCTTATAGCGTTATGCCTTAGTTTTTACGCAAAGGTTATATTAACTAATAATTACTAAAATAGTCTTTTTTATATTAGGAAAGGTATATATTATCTTAACTTATTCTAGGGTTTTAATAATTCCTTAGTATCTATATAACTAATAGCTATATATTTCGCATATAAGGTTATATTATAATTCCTCTAGTATTTATTATTTATCTATTTTTTTATTATCTAGAAGTTATTTATTATACTCTAAGATCTTTATAAGGAGTAAATTACCCTATTTTATTATATAAATTATATTTAGGTATTATTATTACTTAATATATATAATAACCTATTATTATAGATATCCTTCGGGTATAAAGTATAATAATTATTTCTTAGTTTAGATCTTTTTTATATCTAGGTTAAGTCTCTAGCTAATAGTATTTACTTAGCCGTTTTTTAATCCCTTAATATAGATAATAATATAATTAAATTCTAAGAGGTATTTAATATATTATAGTTATTATCCGCTAAGTTCTTAGGTTATTATAAAATAAGAAATATTTTTATAGTCTATATAGACCTTAATCTAATATTAGCTTCCTAGGAGGTAATATCTAAACTCCTTAAAGGCATTAATAATTATAAGGAATTCTTTATTATAAATAGGGTAATTAAGTTCTACTCTATATAGCTTATAGGAGTAAAATGCGATTAAGTATAATTATCTTTTATTATCTTATTATTTAATCTAGGCGCCTAAGGTAAAATCTAAGGTATTTATTTCGAGTTTAATTTATCGCGATAGGTCAAATATCTTAAGTATTAATTCGCTTAAGATAAATTCTTTAATTTATTTAATAGCGTTTTTAGCTTTATTCCTAAATATAAAGATCTTATCTTTCTTTATAAGTTCTATTAATAGTATAGCTATTTTTCTAAATGCCTTAAGAAACTTATAGTAATAATTAGCGAATCTAAGGAAGGCTTATACTTCCTTAATATTAGTTAGCTCCTTCTAGTCTCTAATTACTAAGACTTTCTTAGGGTCTATATATATCTTATTATAAGAGATAATATATCTAAGAAATTCTATTTCTAAGGCATAGAATTTATTTTTCTCGGGCTTTATTAATAAGTTAATATTCTATAGTATTTATAATACCTTATAGATATATTCTATATATTCTTTTTCTATTTTAGAGAAAATAAGGATATTATCTAAGTAATATATAATAAATATATCTAGATATTCTTATAGTATATTATTAATTATTCGTTAGAATATAATAGGTATATTAGTAAGTCTAAAAGGCATAATAAGGTACTTAAATAGTTTATATTTAATATAAAAAGCGGTTTTCTATTTATATCTTTCTTTAATCTAGATAAGGTTATAGGCTCCTTTAAGGTTAAGTATAATAAAATATTTTATCCTAAAAAGTTAATCTTTTAACTTACTAATAAGAGGTAGCGATATATAATCCTTAATTATAATAATATTAAGTATTTAGAAGTTAATATAAAATTAGAGCTTTTTATTCTTCTTTAGAATAAATATAATAAGGTATTTAATAAATAATTTACTTTCCTTAATATATCCTTTTTATATTATATCTTTAATATATTCCTTTAATACTAAAAGTTATGCTTTATTAAGTAAGTAAAGTTTATTAAAGCTAGGTTATTTCCTATTAATAAACTTAATCTTAAGGTTATAAGAGATATATTTTAATAGACTTATTTTAAGTTCTTCCGCGAAGAGTTATTTATAGATTTAATACTTCTAAGGTATATTCTTAAGTTATTTTTCTTCTAAGCTATCTTTTTTTAGTTTCTCGAGGTCTTTTTTAAATATATAGAATTATTATATAATTTATATAATTATTTATTAACGTATATGATAAGCGAGCGTGACAGACAAGCGAGCGTGACAGAAATCTTAACCTCTAGGACTAAAACCGCAATAAAAATATCATAAACCATTTAATTAATTCAAACTACTCACTATACTCTTCCCCAGACGTCTCAATCACCACCTGACAGGTCCTTGCATTATGCCCGGGCTTGCCGCAGACACCACAGCGCCGAACACCCGGTCCGACCGACCTTCCTCGACCACCACTCCTCGACGATTCGGCCACTACCTGCGCATCCACATCCATTTGATCAATTGCTTGCCTTCCTTCTTCTACCGTCATCACCCCTCTTTTCTGCAGTCTAGTCCTTTTTGCCCTCCGGCGCCGGCTTAGTATCTCATTCGCCTCTCGAAGATCTTTGACCTCAGCAGTCAATAAGGCAACCTTATGCATAACAGCCTTTGTTCCTTTTGCAAGGGACTGTAGAGCTTCAAGTATTGACTCTGGAGAGCTACTTTGATGCCTTCTAATTCGTCTTTCAAGGTATTTAGACTGAGATCCAGCCTCAAGCACAGTCTTTGGGGTCCTTGAGACCCAAGGGGTAGAGGGTTCAACCCCCTCCTCGGCAGGCGTTGGAGTCCGTAGCTGCACATCAAGCTTTGAGACCACAGTTTCTGGGTCAAGGGGAACAAGACCAGCTCCTTTGAAAGCCCCCTTAATATTTCTTTCCGTCATAGTAGCCTCGTGTGCTGCGTGGAAGGCCGGAAAGAACTCGGTCTTTGAAACGTGGGTTATAGAGCATCTGATCAATCGCTCTATTTCTCGACCATAAGCTTGCTTTAGCACGCTAAAGCATCCGACGTCAAGGGGCTGGAGTAGATGAGACGAATGAGGTGGCATACAAAGCCGGATGATCTTCTTTTCCTCACAATATCTCTCGAATTCGATAGATTGGTGACTTTCATGGCCATCGAGGATTAAGAGACGATAGGAACCAATTGATCGACTGGTTGTGCACCGGTCAAAGTGCTTAAGCCACTCGAGACCGGTCTCATTATCAGTCCAGCCATTTTGGGTCGTCGCAATGGCCCAATCGCCCGGGAGGTTGCTTTCTCGGTACCAGTTGGCGAGGTGATATTGGCCCGCACCGATGATAAACGGCTGGATCGCCCAGCCTTCCGCATTGATCGCTTGAATGACCGTAATCCATTCCCGGTTTCCAGGCTGCACTGATTTCGGCTTTGAACGCCTTTCTGCACCTGTGACAACCATTCCGCTCGCAATCATGCCCATAAGAAAGCCAGTCTCGTCAAAGTTATAGATATCATCTGACCGGATGCCGTACTTTGCGATTGTGTTCGCCACAAGCCGAAACCAATCGCGGATAATGGTTGGATCTTCGCACTTGGCTCTCTGGTAGTCGTATTTCCGAAAAAAACGCGTCTTGAGCTCTGGGTGTCGCTTGACGAAGTTTGAAGCCCAGCGCACGCCAACTGGTGACGCGTCGCGGTCGGCAAGCAATTGATCAGCCATATCTTTCACACCACGCAGCCGGGGGGGGAATCCTCGGGAATCTAGGTCGAGAATAAAGTGAATAAGGATCTGTTCCTCTAGATCGGATAGCTTGCGTGATTTCGTAATAGTATCTCGCGTAGAAAGAATGCCCTTTTGCCGGCGCCATAGCATCATACGATTAATATTATAGATCTCTGCAGCGCGTCGGAGGCTTAATTTTGGGTTATTTTGAAGGGCTTGAAGTGCAAGAAGCAATCTAGCTTCAATATTTGATTGAGGCATATCAAATTGTGAAGGATCAATTGATCAAATAGAGATGATGTAGGTTGAGGGATTTTTGTCACGCTCGCTTGTCTGTCACGCTCGCTTATCATATACGTTATCTTTATTATTTCTATTTATTATAGTATTTATATTTTATCCCTATAGGTAGAGAGGTATCTTATATTTACCTCTTCCTAATTTCTCTATTATTAGTAAAAGTTTAAGATCTCTAATTTAAGTTATTATTTAATATAGAGGATATCTTAGTATTATAAGAATGTCACGGCCAAATACCAGACTAGGCGGTCTAGGGCGGCAGAACGCTGCACGTGATAATATTGCTGCATAAGTGAGCAATACCCACTTTAAGGCGAGTAAGCGCTTATATATAGCGCTCACCCTATTATAACCCCAGTAAGTAAGTAAGTAAGCAATAAAGGCGAAGCTATAGTAAGCGCCTCAAGTATATAGTATACGCTTATTATACTTTCTTATATACTAGCTACCTTAGCTATTAATATAACTTAGTTATACTTAATACCTTTAAGTATATTACTAGACGTAATACCCACCTCTTTAAGGCAACGCTAATATCCCCTCTGCTAATATAAACCTAATACGACCGGTTTATCCCTTAGGAATATACCTCTCGTCACATATTAATAGCTCTTATTCAGAGGATTACTCGCGTTACCTTGAACAATATCGAACGCAATGGCTACTCTCGCAGCTCCTACCAATAACCACTAGTAAGTCCTACCTACCAATTACCTACCTATACCTACCGCACTAGCCTAAAATAACCCTAATAGTAACAAAGAAATAGACAAAGTATCTAGCTCTGACGACGAAGAAATTAAGTAGCTTTAAGCTCAGATCACCGCTATAAGCACCGAAATAAATAACCTTCGCGAGACCATAGAAAGGATAGCTAACTCTTAGCATATTCAAAACGATTAATACCTAAATAATATCTAGATAGTTAATAACCTTATTACTGCCGCAATAAGAGGCAAGGATATAAGAGAAATTCTTAAGCTAAACCTACTAGAACCCTTTGACGGAACCGCTTATAAGCTACCCGCATTCCTTACTTAGCTAAGGGCTTTTATACTATACTACCCGACGTAGTTCACCACGGCGTCTAGCAAGGTCTAGTACGCCGCAGGACGACTAACTAAATATACTGCCGCTTAGTTCGAACCTATCTTAAGGGAATACCTCATGACCCCATTCGCCGGCCTCTCGCCGCGAACCAGCAGCATCTACTTAGACTATAATATCTTCGAAGCCGCGCTCCGATAAGCTTTTAGAACGGTTAATAAGAAAGGATAGGCTAAAAGGGAGATCAAAACCCTCAGGCAGACCCGATCCGCGTCCGAGTATAGGACGAAGTACCTCTAACTCGCCTCGAAGCTCAATTAGGACCTAGAACCCCTAATATCCCTTTTCTTTGACGGACTTAAGAAGGAAGTATAGGCTAAACTATATAAAGAAGACTAACCCGATAACCTCGTCGATTATATCGGCAGGGCCATTAGGATCGATAACTAGCAGTTCTCATAGAAAAAGCTATAGAACCTAAGGTCTAGTAATAATAAAGCCGGTACCCCCCGCTTTAATACTAACCAAGGAAGGAAGAGATAATACAATACCTCCTATAGTACTAAAGCAAGTCCTATAGTATTAGGAGCCGCTTAATAGAACCCGAGGGACATCGAGTATTACTACTGCCACAAGAAGGGCCATAAGGCGAACATATACAAAAAGAAATAACGAGATATCGCTAATGGAATATACTAACTAAGAAAGCGCTACGAATAATAGCCGCTACCAGAAGGTAAGAGATATTTAAACGCAGCTCACTAAGATAGGGAAATCCAAATAGCGACTCAGATAATCAAATTCGCCGATATAACTCGAACCGTAGCTATGGCCCGACTAGGCTATAATAAAATAAGGGCAGAAGCCAACTAAATCCTAATACTACACCGAAAAGCCTACCTCTCGAAAGAATAGGTAGAATACAACCAATCCACCGGAGTAAGGGGAAGATAATGCCTATATAAAGCCGAGCGACTAGTAAAGCTTAATAATATTAATATCACGGACGATATTATCTCGATGCGGGAAGGGTAGAAACCCCTACCCGAGCCAATAGAATAGCCAACTATAAAAGGACTCCCGATAAAGAAACTCATAGTCACGAGAAAATAGCGATTAACCAAAGAAGCCTAGTAACTACTATTAACGCCATAAGAGTAAGTAGATTTTAAAGAAGCCGCAGCCGAAGGCTTTAACCATAAGAAATAGATTATGGGATACGATAGCTAATAACCTATAATGCCTATAATCGTACACTGAAGAGACTGCCGGCAAGATGACCCTACTTAATGCAACTGCCTCCTATGCCCACGGCATAAGGCTAAAGCATCACGAGAATACGACGAGATCTACGAAGGAAAGGAATAAGAACAACGCGATAAACCCATCCATTGGATAGATTAGATCGCAAAAGGAAACAGCAGTGGCACCACGCAAACCGGGTTCGAACGAGATACCTAGAAACTATAGAAAGAACTCCATAAGGAACGCTCTCGGCGATAGAGGTCCCAGAAGAGCGATAAAGAACTATAGAAAGAGGAAACCTACCTATAATTATACGATAAGAACGGAAACTAGTATTAGAATAACCTACGCGAAAGGTATATCTAAACTGCCAGAGAATATATAGAAACCATAGACGAGTAAGAAATCTACATCCGAGTATACCATAAGGAAATAGCCGAGAACCTATAGTACCCTAAAGGACTATTTAACCCACGGGATAATATACAGACGAATCCAATATATAGGGAGCACTCTAGCATCTCCTAGATATTATACTAATACTATTAGTGCGATATACATAAGGAAGAAAAAAGGAAGTAGGACTATTTTCCTATCGCATTACCCGCTTAACCTAACGATAAACCCTATATATAGTACGAAACGGAAAGATATTAAGTATTTTATTAGTATGATTCTATCGGTATCGCCTACGCGCGGTACTATAAGGATCTATACTAAGCCACCTAGGAATAGAAACGGATTACCTATAAGATTAAAGATTAGCAAACTAGGATCGACTAGGAAGAATAAGAAGAACTAGTAACCTAGACGGAAGAAGAAGAAGACCCAAGAGCTAAATAAGAACGGTAATACTAAGACCGGCTATATAGCTAAGATAATACATATAACTACGAGGCATGTAGCGACGATGAATACGAATACGACTATTTCGGCCACGTAATATCAAAAAACTAGGAAGCCTACCTATAAAAGGGCTATAGGCGGAAGAAGAATAACGACCAGTATTACCACAAAAGGCCCTACGCTCCACGAAGGGAGGAATAACATAAAGACATTTTAAATTATAAGTATAAGTCAGAGGAGAATAATTAAATACTTTAGTAGATAGCGGAGCTAAGTAGAATTATTTCGACCTATAAATAGCGAATAGGCTTAAGCTACTATAGAGGCATAAGATAAAACCCTATATACTTATTAACCTAGAAGGGAAGAAGTTTAATTATAATAACGGAGTTATTAATAATAAGATTAATTACCTTAAAGTTTTTATTAAAAGAAAGAACTAAGGAATCTCTTTCGATGTTATATTAATAGAAGGCTATGACCTAGTGCTCGGGTACCTATAGTTATATTAATTTAACCTATATTTCGACTAGAGAACTAGCTAAGTGCGCTCTTTTGATAATAAGGTATTCTCTATGATAAATAATGACTTAGGTTATGATATAAGATCTTAAACTTCTATTAAAGACGCTAGAGAAGTTAGGCAAAGGCAAATACGAGATACCTCTCTACCTATAGGGATAAAATATAAATATTATAATAGATAGAGATAATAAAACTAACGAATGGTTATATACGTTATAAGATAATTCTACGAGCTAGAAGAGAACCTTAAGCAAATTAGGAAGATACCGGAAGATAAATAACTTAAGAATATCCCACTATAATACTAGATCTATAAGAAACTCTTTGTAAAAGAACTCGAGATAGGTTTACTACTATATATATACTACGATTTAGAGATCAAATTTATCAATAGGAAGTAACCCGGCTTTAGCAAACTCTACCTACTTAATATAGCGCAGCTACTAATATTAAAGGAATATATCAAAGAAATACTAAGGAAGGGATATATTAGGGAAAATAAGTTATCTATTAGATACCCCGTTATATTTATCCCGAAGAAGAATAGAAAGCTCTGCCTTTATATCGACTTTTGAATACTTAATGCTATTATAGTCAAGGATTATATACCGCTGCCTCTTATTAGCGAGTTAAAGGATCGACTTTTCGGAATAAAATACTTTATAGTACTCGACCTCAAGGGAGCCTATAACCTTATTCGGATTAAAGAAGGATATAAATAAAAAACCGCTTTTTATACTAAGTACGGATTATTTAAGTACCTTATTATGCCTTTTAGACTTATAAATATACCTATTGTATTCTAATAAATAATTAATAATATACTACGAGAATATCTAGATATATTTATTATATATTACCTAGATAATATCCTTATCTTCTCCGAAACGGAAGAAGAATATACGGAATATATCTATAAGGTACTATAAATACTATAAGATGCTAATTTATTAGTAGAACCTAAGAAGAGTAAGTTCTATGCCTCGGAAGTAGAATTTCTCGGATATATTATCTCTTATAATAAGATATATATAGACCCTAAGAAGGTCTTAGTAATTAAGAATTAAAAGGAACTAATAAATATTAAGGAAATATAAGCCTTCCTCGGTTTTATTAATTATTACCGCAAATTCCTTAAAAGATTTAAGAAGATCGCAGTATTATTAACCGACCTAATAAAGAAAGGCAAAATATTCATAATAGGGAATAAAGCAAAGGAAGCCTTTAATAAGATTAAGGAACTTATCCTAAGCGAACTAGTACTTAAGATATTTAACCTATCTCGATTAATCAAACTCAAAATAGACGCCTTAGACTTTATATTAGGAGCCTAGATTAGATAACGAGATAATAAAGGACTTTTATACTTAATTACATTTTACTCCTATAAGCTATATAAAGTAGAACTTAATTACCCTATCTACGATAAGGAATTCCTCGCTATTATTAATACCTTTAAAGAGTTCTAATACTACCTCCTTAGAAGCTCTCACTAGATTAAGGTATATATAGATTATAAGAATATTACCTATTTCGCGAAAACCTAGGAACTTAGCGGATAATAATTATAATATACCGAATACCTCTTAGAATTCAACTATATTATTATCTATATTAAAGGAATAGAAAATAGTAGAGCTAACGCTATTAGCCGATGACCTAACCTAGACATAGGGAAGATTAAGGCAAAAGAATAATTACTACGCTATACCCTAGAAGGGCACCTCGAGCAATAAACCACTATTCGCACTAAATAACGAAGATTACTAGCCTACCTATCGGATAAATAGAAGAAAAGAATCGCTAATAAGATTACGGATAGGGAAACACGCCGAATAATCCACCACGACGCAAGCAAAGTTAATACCCTCGAAGGAATAATTATATTCTAAGGACTAATCTATATACCTACTAACTACGCCGATAAATTTATCGCCTACTGCCGCGATACCCTTGGATAAGATATATAGCATATAAGGTTCTAGAATAAACTAGTAAAAGACTTTATATAGGAAGATCTAGACCTCGAATTAAAATACCTCCTATTTAATAAACCTATAAAATAGCTAGAAACCTATAAATAAAGCAAAGTTATAGGAACGCCCTACTAGATCAATAGAGTAACCTATATAGTAGAGCAAGGTAATCTACTCTTAAAATAAATCCTAGAATATAATAAATAACTTCCGAACGACAAAAGAATAAACAAGCAATAAGTCCTAGATAAGCTATAATACGACCTCGTACGCGAGATATATAAGTATTAGCTATATAGATATTAAGGAATTAATAAAACCCTAGAACGAGTTAAGACGATATTTATTTTCCCTAGAATAAAGAAAATTATTTTATAAATTATCGATTAATGCGACCTTTGCGCGAAAACTAAGGCATAACGCTATAAACCCTATAGGAAACTATAACTACTCCTAATTATATATTAACTATGGGAATTAATTACTATGGATTTTATTATTAAACTACCCCTATTAGAAGAACTAGCCACTAGAAACTTCTATAATAGTATTCTTATTATCATAGATAGACTTACAAAATTTTCCTATTTTATCCCCTATAAAGAATTAATAACTACGGAAGAATTCATATACCTCTTCTATTTTTATATCGCAAAAATCCACGGAATACTACTTAAGATTATTATAGATCGAGGACCCCTATTCGCTTCGAAATTCTAATAAAGCCTCACGGGATACCTCGGGATTAACCATAAGCTCTCCACGGCCTACCATAAGGAGATAGATAGATAGATAGAACGAATGAATCAGATACTAGAATAATACCTTCGATGCTATATCAACTACGAGCAGACTAACTAGGTCAAAAAGCTACTAGCCGCGCAACTAGCTTATAATATAGTAACAAATAAGAGCATAAAGATTACTCTAGCTTACGCCAATTTCGGATTTACTCTAGATACCTATAGATAAGCCCGAAAAATTACTATCAACCTAAAAGCCATTCTAACCAGCGATCAGCTAAAGAACTTACATAAGGAAATACGAATAGAACTCGAATTCATCAGAAATAGAATAACAAACTATATAAATAAGAAAAGGATCAAGGGACCGACCTTCTCGGAGGGAGATATAGTCTATCTCGCAATAAAAAATATCGAAATAAAACAGCAAAATAAAAAGCTCGACTATAAATATATTAGCCCCTATAAAATCAAGCAGAAAATCTCAGAGCATAACTACGAACTAGACTTACTATCTAAGGTTAAGCTCTATCTAATCTTTTATATTTCCTTACTTAAATTAGCAGAAAATACTATTTAAGTCAAAACCGGCAATAAACTAGAAGCCAAAGTCGACGGACCAGAGGAATACATTATAAAAGCTATCCTCGATATAAACGAAATCGATAGCAAAATAATATATTTTATTAAATAGAAGGACTACCCCGACTCTAAAAATATATAGGAACCCCCGGAATACCTCATTAGTGCATAACGCCTCCTAAAGAACTTCTACTAGTAACTCCGGAAGAAGGCAAGGAAAAATCACCTAGCCCTAAGGAATCCCAGTTAATAAGATTAGAATATACTAATAACTAGACGTCCAGAATGGCCTTAGACTCCACCGATATCTCTAGTTTATTTAAATTATCTATCGACTTAAGGTTCCGACGTATTATCTCTATCCCTTTTGAAATTAAGGAACGATACTACTTATATAAACGAGATAAATAAGCCAAGGACTCCTCTAACTCGCGCTGCCGAGCAAATAACTCTTTCTACGCCCGCGCTAATAACTCACGGCGAGCCTATAAAAGCTCCTCTGCCGCTACTTCCTCCGCATTAATCTATTTCGCCTCGGAAATAATCCTTAATACTAGAAACAAGTTAGCTACACCGCGAACCACTACTACCCAGAGAATTATATACGAATTTAAGGGAACCCCTATAATATCATAAGGACGACCTAAGCGTATATATAAGCCATACTTCTTACTACCCTCGACTATCTTATAAATAGCACTACGGGCCTAGCAATAAGTATATAGCATTACATCGAAACTAGCGTACTTAATAAACTTAGCGGAAAGGTAGCGACGACGAGTAGAATCGGCGATCTCGGAATTATCGGATTTCTTTTACCTCTTAGAAATATAACTAGATATTATATTAGAATATATTAGACGAGGGATAAGAAAAGGGCAAAGGGTAAGGAACCAACTAAGCTAGGGGATAAGGGCTACTTATATGGCCTTAAGGATAAGACTAACGGAGAGGGGGCATCGTATCACGGCTAAATACTAGACTAGGCGGTCTAGGGCAGTAGAATACTATATATAATAATATTACTACACGAGTGAGTAATACCTACTTCAAGGCGAGTAAGCGCTTATATATAGCGCTTACCCTATTATAACCCCAGTAAGTAAGCAAATAAGCAATAAAGGCAAAGCTATAATAAGCGCCTTAAGTATATAGTATATACTCATTACACTTTCTTATATACTAGCTACCTTAGCTATTAATATAACTTAGTTATACTTAATACCTTTAAGCATATTACTAGACGTAATACCCACCTCTTTAAGGCAACGCTAATATCCCCTCTGCTAATATAAACCCAGCACGACCGGTTTATCCCTTAGGAATATACCTCTCGTCATAAAGAAAGTATCTAGCTAATTCTCTAATCGAAATATAGGTTAAAGTATTATAACTATAGGTACCTAAGTATAAGGTTATATTACTTATTTAGTATAATATTAAATAATATCCCTTAGTTTTTTCCTTTAATAGAAACCTTAAGGTAATTAATCTTAGCGTTAATAATTCTATTATTATAATTAAAAGTATCACGACCCGAAAAGACCCCAGGCCACGTGATAAGAAGGACCTATATTAGCCGACTAATCACGCGTGGATTAGAATGGATTATACCTCGTAGGCTATAATCCTCTCTGAGCTAGCTAGATAGATTATAATAGCTTAAGCCCTATAAGGTATAATCTATTATAAGCTATTAACGTATATAATAAGCGAGTATTACAAACAAGCGAGTGTTACAAAAATCCTAACCTTTAAGATAGGAATAGCCGTAAAAACATAACAAATCGTCTAACCAACCAAAACTAATCGCTATACTCTTCTTCAGATATCGCTATAACTATTTGATATATTCTTGCATTATATCCCGTCTTTCCGCATCCTCTATAGCGCCTTTCCCTCGGCCTCGCTAACCCTCCTTGACTACTACTTCTCGACGATTCGCCCTCTACCCGCCTATCTATACTAATCTAATTAATTGCTCCCCTTGCTTCTCCTATTATTATTATTCCTCCTTTTTATAATTAGGTCCTTTTTGCCCTCCGGCGTCGACTTAGTAGGTTATTTGCCTATCGAAGGTCGCGGTTCTCTGCCCTTAATAAGGTATTCTTATATATCATTGCCTTTATTCCCTTAGTAAGTGACTTAAGAGCTCCTAGGATCGACTCTAGAGAGCTACTTTTATGCCTTCTGATTTATCTATCGAGGTATTTAGACTGAGATTTGGCCTTAAGGATCGTCTTTAGCGTCTTTGAAACCCATGTGGTAGGGGGGCCGGCCTCCTCCTTAACCGGCGTCGGGGTCCATAGCTGCATATTAAGCTTCGAAATCACGCTTTCCGCGTTAAGTGGAACAAGTCTAGCCCCTCTAAAAGCCGCCTTAATGGCTTTCTCCGTCATAGTGGCCTAGAATACGGCGTAAAAGGCGGCAAAGAACTCGGTCTTAGAAATATGGGTTATTAAGCATCGGATTAGATGCTCGATTTCTCGACTATATGCCTTCTTAAGTAGGCTAAAGTACCCGATATTAAGGGGCTAAAGTAGGTGAGACGAATGAGGCGGCATATAGAGTGTAATAATCTTGTTCGCCTAGTAATATTTCTTAAACTCGAGAGAATAGTGATTTTCGTGGCTATTGAGGATTAGAAGACGATAATGACCGACCGATCGCGTCTTTATATACCGGTTAAAGTGCTTTAGCTATTTAAGACCTAGCTCATTATCGGTCTAGCTATTAGGAGATATTATAATAACCTAGTTATCCGGAAGGTTGCTATCCCGGTACTAATTAGCGAGGTGATATTAGCCTATACTAATAATGAATGGCGGGATCGCTTGGCCTTCCGTATTAATCGCCTAGATAACGGTAATCTATTCCCGGTTTCTAGGCTATACTAATTTCGGCTTTTTATGTCTTTTAGAGCCTATGACGACTATTCCGCTTATAATAATGCCTATTATAAAGCTAACCTCGTTAAAGTTATAGATATTAGCTAGGTTAATACTATATTTGGCGATTATGTTTTCTATGAGCTTAAACTATTTTCGAATCGCAGCTAGATCTTCGCATTTGGCCCTCTGGTAGTTATATCTACGAAAGAAATGCGTCTTAAGCTTATCGTGTCGCTTAACGAAGTTAGAAGCCTAGCGCTTGCCGACGGGTGATGCGTTCTAGTCGGCGAGTAGTCGGTTAGCTATTTCTTCTATACCGCGTAGTCGCGGGGGAAATCCTCGCGAATCTAAGTTAAGAATAAATTAAACTATGGTCTATTCCTCTAGATTAGATAGTTTCCGTGATTTGGGGGTAGTATTATGTCGAGACTGTATGCCCTTGTGGCGACGCTATAATCTCATAGGATTAACTTTATAGATCTTTGCGGCGCGTCGGAGAGATAATTTTCGGTCATTTTAAATAGCGCGAAGGGCGAGGATGATATTAGCTTTATTATTAAACTTAGGCATATTGGGTGGTTAAGAATTAATCCACGAAGCGGACGTGTTATAGGTTGAGGGATTTTTGTAATACTCGCTTGTTTGTAATACTCGCTTATTATATACGTTATATTATAGAAAGTATATAGGATACGCTTATTATACTCTCTTATATAGTAGCTACCTTAGCTATTAATATAACTTAGTTATACTTAATACCTTAAGTATATTACTAGATATAATATTATATTACCTTTTAAGGTTATATAATATTCTCCTTTGCTAATATAAACCTATACGACCGGTTTATCCCTTAGGAAATATCCTCTCGTTATATATTAATAGCTCTTATTTAGAGGATTACTCGCATTACCTTAAATAATATCAAACGCAATAGCTACTTAGGCTACTCCTAGTAATAACTACTAGTAAGTCCTACCTATTATTTACCTACCTGCCCCTATCACATTAATTTAGGCTAATCCTAATAGCGACGAGGAAATAAATAGTAACGACGAAGAAATTAAGTAACTCTATGCCTAGGTTATTACTATAACTACCGAAATAGAGGAACTTAGAGGACTTATTAACCGCATAGTCGCTACTTAGTAAGTTTAAAACTAATAATACTACGAAAATATCTAGAATATTAATAATATAGTAATTACCGCTATAAAGGGCAAAGATATTAGAGAAATCCTAAAGCTAGAATAACTAGAGAAGTTTAATAATATTATATATAAGTTATTAATATTCCTTATATAGCTACGCGTATTTATACTTTATTACCCTACCTAGTTCACTATAGTATCTAGTAAGGTCTAATATACCGCAGGGCGTCTTACTAAGCACGCTATAGCCTAGTTTAAACTTATTATAAAAAAATACCTTATTAAACTACTTAATAAATACTCGCTATAAACTATGAACCTTTATTCTAGCTTTAAAGCCTTTAAAGCCGCGCTCTAATAAGCTTTTAAAATAATAAATAAAAAAGCCTAGGCAAAAAGAGAAATTAAGGCACTCTAATAAACTCGCTCTATATTAGAATATAATACTAAGTACCTCTAGCTCGCCTTAAAGCTTAACTAAGACTAAGAACCCCTAATATCCTTTTTCTTCGATAGACTTAAGAAAGAGGTATAAGCTAAACTCTATAAAGAAGACTAGCCTAATAACCTCATTAATTATATTAGCCGAGCAATTAAGATCGATAACTAATAATTCTCTTAGAAGAAACTCTAGAACCCCCGTAATAGTAAAGAAAACTACTAGAAACCTCGATTTAACGCTAACCAGGGGAGATCCTAATAAGCTAATATATCCTATAGAACCTACGTAGGACCTATAAAACTCGGGATAACCTAATAGAAGAAACGCGATTACTATAGACTTAAATGCCGATATTGCTATAAGATGAACTATATCGAGAAGATCTACTATAAAAAACAGCATAATATTAAGGAAGGACGCTATTAGCCATAGTAATAGCGACTCCCCGAAGGCAAGAAATAGGTAAGATTTATATAAGCTAATAGCGAACTATAAATAGCTCTTCAAATAACTAAAATACTCGGTATAGCTAGGACTAGCTATAATAAAGGAGGTATTAACCTAGGGGAAATTACTATACTATATAACTAGGCGTACCTCAATAAGGAATAAGCTAAGTATAATATTAGTTGCGGGAACTACGGCGTAGGCCGAATATATAAGGCTATTAACCTAATAAAGATAAAATAGACCTAACTTACTAGTAGCTCGCAATAGAGGCCGCTCCCGGAACCTAGTAATAAAACCACTAAGGATCCTAATATAAAAACCATCGCAGTTACCCGATATAAGAAGTTTACTGAGATAAAGGATAATAAAATACTATTATCTCTAGCTCCGAAGGAATAAATCGATTACTAAGAAGCCGCCGCAGAAGGGTTTAATTATAAAAAATAGGTCATAGGGTATAATAAGAATAGCAAATCCTAGATGCCTGCTATAGTCTATCGAAGGGACTACTAATAGAACGACCCTATATAATACGATTATACTCTATGCCCCTAATACTAGGCCGAGGCATTACGAGAATATAATAAAATCTATAAATAATAAAAGGTAGATTAATACGGTAGACTACTATATAATAATTAGATCGCAAAAATAGTAAGTAGCGGACTAACCTAGGCACGAATTATAAATACTATAAACCCTTAGGAGTACTAGTAAAAGGAACTTATATAAGTAGGAGAAAGAATATAAAAAACTAATAAAGAACTATAAAAGGAAGATCCCTACCTATGATTATATAATTAAGATAATAATTAATATTAGAATAGTATATAGGAATAATATATCTAGACGGCATAAGAATATATAGATACCGCCGATAAATAAGAAATCTATATTCGCGCCTACTATAGAAAATTAGCGGAAAACCCTAGATATCTAGAAGTATTTTTTAACCTATAGGACGATATATAAATATACCTGATATAGTAAGAATATACTAATATCTTATAGATATCCTACTAATAATATTAATATAAGACCTACTAAAAGGAAAAATAGGAGTAAGACTATTTTCCTATCGTATTATTATATTAACCTAATAAAAACCTATACCTATAGTATAAGATAGAAAGATATTAAATTTTCTATTAATATAAATCTATTAGCATAGCCTATATATAATATAATAATAACCTCTACTATGCTATCTAGGAGCAAAAATAGGTTACCTATAAAATCAAAGACTAGTAAAAGCAAATCAGCCAATAGGAATAAGAAGACCTAAGAGCCTAAGAAGAAAGGAGCTACTAAGAATATCTATATAGTTAGATCGATGACTATAACTATAAAGTATATAGTAAGAGCGAATATAAATATAATCACTATAGCTATACTCTCTATAAGTCAAAAAACTAGATACCCTATCTAATATAAGGCAACGGATAGATAAGTAAGGGAATAAACTACCCCGGAAGGCCCTATACTCTATAAATAGAGGATATAGGCGATAATACCTAGAGTTAAAAGTATAAGTCAAGGGAGAATAATTAAATACTTTAGTAGATAGTAGAGCTAAATAGAACTACTTCGACCTAATAGCAGCAAATAGGCTTAAGCTACTATAGAGGCATAAATATAAGCCCTATATAATATATAACCTCAAAGGAATACCTTTCGATTATAATAATAAAGTTATTAACTATAAGATTAATTACTTTAAAGTTTTTATTAAAGGGAAGAACTAAGGAATCTTATTTAATATTATACTAAATTAGAGCTATAATCTTATACTTAGTTACCTATAGTTATAACGCTTTAACCTATATTTCGACTAGAGAACTAGCTAGATATTCTCTTGCGATGCTAAGATATCCTTTATATTAAATAATAACTTAGATTAGAGATCTTAAATTTTTACTAATAATAGAGAAATTAAGAAGAGGTAAATATAAGATACTTCTCTACCTATAGGGATAAAATATAAATACTATAACGTACATAATAAGCGAGTATTATAAATAAGCGAGTATTATAAAAATCCTAACCTTTAAGATAGGAATAGCCATAAAAACATAATAAATCGTCTAACTAACTAAAACTAATTACTATACTCTTCTTTAGATATCACTATAACTATTTAATATATTCTTATATTATATCCCGTCTTTCCGCATCCTCCATAGCGCCTTTCCCTCGGCCTCGCTGACCCTCCTTAACCACTACTTCTCGACGATTCGCCCTCTACCCACCCATCTACACTAATCTGATTAATTGCTCCCCTTGCTTCTCCTACTATTATTACTCCTCCTTTCTATAATCAGGTCCTTTTTGCCCTCCGGCGTCAACTTAGTAGGTCATTTGCCTATCGAAGGTCGCGGTTCTCTGCCCTTAATAAGGCATTCTTATGTATTATTACCTTTATTCCCTTAGTAAGTGACTTAAGAGCTCCTAGGATCGACTCTAGAGAGCTACTTTTATGCCTTTTGATTCGTCTATCGAGGTATTTAGACTAAGATTCGGCCTTAAGGACCGTCTTTAGTATCTTTGAAACCTATATAGTAGGGGGGCCGGCCTCCTCCTTAACCGGCGTCGGGGTCCGTAGCTACATATTAAGCTTCGAAATTACGCTTTCCGCGTTAAGTAGAATAAGTCCGGCCCCTCTAAAAGCCGCCTTAATAGCTTTCTCTATCATAGTGGCCTAGAATGCGGCGTAAAAGGCGGCAAAGAACTCGGTCTTAGAAATATAGGTTATTAAGCATCGGATTAGATGCTTGATTTCTTGACTATATGCCTTCTTAAGTAGGCTAAAGTACCTAATATTAAGGGGCTAAAGTAAGTAAGACGAATAAGGCGGCATATAGAGTATAATAATCTTATTTGCCTAGTAATATTTCTTAAACTCAAGAGAATAGTGACTTTCGTGGCTATCGAGGATTAGAAGATAATAATGACCGACCAATCGCATCTTTATATACCAGTCAAAGTACTTTAGCTATTCAAGACCTAGCTTATTATTAGTCTAGCTATTAGGAGATATTACAATAACCTAGTCATCCGGAAGGTTACTATCCCGGTACTAATTAGCGAGGTAATATTAGCCCGTACTAATAATAAACGGCGGGATCGCTTAGCCTTCCGCATTAATCGCCTAGATAACGGTAATCTATTCCCGGTTTCTAGGCTATACTAATTTCGGCTTTTTATATCTTTCGGAGCCTATAACGACTATTCCGCTTATAATAACGCCCATTATAAAGCTAACCTCATCAAAGTTATAGATATTAGCTAGGTCGATACCGTATTTGGCGATTATATTCTCTATGAGCTTAAATTATTTTTAAATTATAGTTAGATCTTTGCATTTGGCCCTCTAGTAGTCGTATCTACGAAAGAAACGCGTCTTAAGCTTATTATGTCGCTTGACGAAGTTAGAAGCCTAGCGCTTGCCGATGGGTAATGTATTCCGGTCGGCGAGTAGTTAGTTAGCTATTTCTTCTATATCGCATAGTCGCGGGGGAAATCCTCGCGAATCTAAGTTAAGAATAAATTAAACTATAGTCTATTCCTCTAGATTAGATAGTTTCCGTGATTTGGGGGTAATATTATATCGAGACTATATGCCCTTATGGCGACGCTATAATCTCATAGGATTAACTTTATAGATCTTTGCGGCGCATCGGAGAGATAATTTTCGGTTATTTTGAATGGCGTGAAGGGCGAGGATAATATTAGCTTTATTATTAAACTCAGGCATATTAGGTGGTTAAGAATTAATCCACGAAGCGGACGTATTATAAGTTAAGGGATTTTTATAATACTCGCTTGTTTATAATACTCGCTTATTATGTACGTTAACGGATAGAAATAATAACGATAAAAGATAATCGCATAAATTATATAATAGTTCTATATACTTAAGAAAGATCTCGAGAAATTAAAAAAAGAAAACCTAGAAAAAGAATAACTTAAGAATATACTATAGAAGTACTAAATCTATAAATAACTCTTCGCGGAAGAACTTAAAATAGGTCTACCGGAATATATATCCTATGACCTTAAGATTAAGTTTATTAATAGGAAATAACCTAGCTTTAATAAACTTTACTTACTTAATAAAATATAATTTCTAGTATTAAAGGAATATATTAAAGATATAATATAGAAAGGATATATTAGGGAAAGTAAGTTATCTATTAAATACCCCGTTATATTTATTCCGAAGAAAAATAGGAAGCTCTAATTTTATATTAATTTCTAAATACTTAATACTATTATAGTTAAGGATTATATATCGCTATCTCTTATTAGCGAGTTAAAGGATTAATTTTTTAAGATAAAGTATTTTATTGCATTTAACCTCAAAGGAGTATATAACCTTATTCGGATTAAGGAAGGATATAAATAGAAAACTGCTTTTTATATTAAGTATAAATTATTTAAGTACCTTATTATGCCTTTTAGACTTATTAATATACCTATTATATTCTAATAAATAATTAATAATATATTATATAAGTATCTAGATATATTTATTATATATTACCTAGATAATATCTTTATCTTCTTTAAAACAAAAGAAGAATATATAGAATATATCTATAAGGTATTATAGATATTATAGAATATTAACTTATTAGTAGAACCCGAGAAAAGTAAATTCTATGCCTCGGAAGTAGAATTCCTTAGATATATTATCTCTTATAATAAGATATATATAGACCCTAAGAAAGTCTTAGTAATTAGAGACTAAAAGGAGCTAACTAATATTAAGGAAATATAAGCTTTCCTTAGATTCGCTAATTATTACTATAAGTTTCTTAAGGCATTTAGGAAAATAGCTATACTATTAATAGAACTCACGAAGAAAAATAAGATCTTTATATTTAAAAATAAAGCTAAAGATACCTTCGATAAGATTAAGAAACTTATCCTAAGCGAGCTAGTACTTAAGATATTTAACCTATCTCGATAAATCGAACTTAAAATAGATGCCTCGGACTTTGCCCTAAGCGCCTAGATTAGATAATAAGATAATAAAAGACGATTATACCTAATCGCATTTTACTCCTATAAGCTATACGGAGTAGAACTTAATTACCTTATCTATAATAAGGAATTCCTTATAATCGTTAATGCCTTTAAGGAGTTTAGGTATTACCTCCTAGGAAGCTAATACTAGATTAAGGTCTATATAGACTATAAGAATATTTCTTACTTTGCGATAACCTAAGAACTTAGCGGATAATAATTATAATACGCTGAATACCTCTTAGAGTTCGACTATATTATTACCTATATTAAAGGATTAGAAAACGGCAGAGTAGATATTATTAGTCATAGGTCTAATCTAGATACTAGGAAAATATAAACTAAGGAATAGCTCCTATACTTTACCCCTAAAGGATATTTATAATAATAAACTATTATATGTACTAAATAATATAATAAGCTAATACCGCTGCTAGAATATATCTAACTTATTAAGAACTGCGGAAAGCAAAAAATCGATGTTATAGATTACGCACGAGGATACTAATATAACTAAGATAGACTCCTAACTTACTAAGGGATAATCGTTATCCCTAAATAAGTATTTGAAATTATTTTTAATTATTACTATAACTAGTCCCCGCATAATAGAGACCACGATTTAATATAGAGATAGATAAATTACCTTTATGATGACTATTAGTTCGAAAGGAAGATTAAACGATAAGTGTATTAGTATATAGAATATTACCCTAAAATAAAACCTATTATTTACGAATGGGATAGAGTAACCGGAATACCTTACTAAATTATTAAAATAACCTATGTAGTAGAATAAGGTAATCTACTCCTTATGAAGATCCTAGAATATAATAAATAACTCCTAAACGATAAAAAAACAAATAAATAATAAGTACTAGAGGAGTTATGATATAATCTTATACGCGAAATATATAGTTATTAGCTATATAGATACTAAGGAATTAATAAAACCTTAGAATAAGTTAAAACGATATATACTTTTCCTAGTATAAAGAAAATCGTTACTATTATTATTAGTTAATATAACCTTTGCGCAAAAACTAAGGCACGACGCTATAAACTATATGGCAAACTATAACCCCTATTGGTACCTTAGTTACTATAGGAAGCTATTATAATAGACTTTATTATGAAACTACCCTTATTAGAAGAACTAGCTACTAGAAACTTCTATAATAGTATTCTTATTATTATAGATAGACTTATGAAATTTTCTTATTTTATACCCTATAGAGAATTAATAATAGCTAAAGAATTTACTTACCTCTTTTACTTTTATATCACTAAGATATATAATATACTACTCGAAATTATTATAGATAGAGGACTATTATTTGCTTTGAAATTCTAGTAAAACCTCATAGGATATTTAGGAATTAACTATAAACTCTCTATCGTATATTATAAGGAGATAAATAGATAAATGGAATATATAAATTAAATACTAAAATAATACCTCCGATACTATATAAACTACGAATAAACCGACTAGGTTAAAAAGCTATTAGCCACATAGCTAGCCTATAATATAGCTATAAATAAAAGTATAAAGATTATATTAGCTTATACTAATTTTAGATTTATACTAGACGTATACTAATAAATATGAGATACTATTATTAACCCTAAAGTAATCCTTACTAGCGACTAACTAAAGAACCTATATGAAGAAATAAGAATAGAACTCGAGTTTATTAGAAATAGGATAATAAGCTATGCTAATAAGAAAAGAATTAAGGGACTGATCTTCTTAGAGGGAGATATAATCTACCTCGCGATAAAAAATATTAAAATAAAATACTAAAATAAAAAGCTCGACTATAAATATATTAGACCCTATAAAATTAAGTAGAAAATCTTAAAATATAATTACGAACTAGACTTACCCCCTAAGGTTAAGCTCTATCTAATCTTTTATATTTTATTACTCGAATTAATATAAGATACTATTTAAGTTAAGATAGATAATAAGCCCGACATAGAGGTCGATAGACTAGAGGAGTATATTATAGAAGCTATCCTTAATATAAATAAAATTAATAATAAAATAATATACTTTATTAAATAGAAAGACTACCTAGACTTAGAAAATACATAAGAACCCCCGGAATACCTCACTAATATATAATGCCTTCTAAAGGACTTCTACTAGCGATATTAGAAGGAGACACAAACTCGAGGCTAATAGCACTCTAGTTAATAATATCTATAGCACCTATAGACTACGTAGTAATTATAGCCTCTAACTTTATTTTCTCTATCTCCTCTAATTTATCTAGGGAACAAAGGCTATAAATAGCTATCTTAATACCTTTAGTGCGTAACTAATACTTTTGGCGATAGAGCCGAGTCAAACGAGCTAAAACCTTATTTACCCTCGCTTAAGCCTCTTAGGCCTCCCGCTATAAACGCAGAAAGTCCTCTTCGGCACGCTCTTCTTTAGAATCTAGATAATTAGACTCTCGGTAAATACGATTTACTAAGAAAATCATTAGTAAAATAGAAAAACCTATAGGCGAGAATATATAAATAAGCACTAGAAATATTCGCCGATATATCGCAAGAAAGGCCATAACGAGTATACTCCCCATAGCGATCTAACTTTTTAGGCAAGGCTATATAGCATAGGCTATGGGAACGATAAGATAAATAAGGTATAATTTTAAATCTAAAACGGTTAATAGTATTACCTAGTTTAATAATAGCTAATTACTTCTTAGAAAAGGCAGGACGACTAGATATATTAGTAAAAGATTTTTATAGGTTTAGGATTAGTATACGCACGCGAAATAATTAGGGTCGTAGATATGGCCTTAAGGATAAGACTAACGGAGGGGAGATATTATATTATGACCCGAAAAGACCCTAGGCCACGTGATAGGAAGGACCTATATTAGCCGATTAATTACGCATAGATTAGAATAGATTATGCCTCGCAGGCCATGATCCTCTCTGAGCTAGCTAGATAGATCATAACGGCTTAGGCCCTATAAGGCATAATCTATTATGAGCTATCATATCATAGGAAGTATATAAGATACGCTTATTATACTCTCTTATATAATAGCTACCTTAGCTATTAATATAACTTAGTTATACTTAATACCTTAAGTATATTACTAGACATAATATTATACTACCTTTTAAGGTTACATAATATTCTCCTCTACTAATATAAACCCATATAACTGGTTTATCCCTTGGGAAATATCCTCTCGTCACAAAAAGGGGTTCCTTCTAGGTTAATAACTAAATAAGGCATCTATTTATACCTCTATAATAGCTTAAGCCTATTTACTATTATTAGGTTAAAGTAATTCTACTTAGCTCTACTATTTACTAAAGCATTTAATTATTCTCCCTTGACTTATACTTTTAATTCTAGGCATTATTGCCTATATATTCTATTTATAGAGTAAAGGGCTTTTTATAATAATATATTCCTATATTTATCTACTTATTGCCCTATATTAGATAAGGTATCTAGTTTTTTAACTTATTAAGGGCATAGCTAAGGTAATTATATTTATACTCGCTATTAGTATATGCCTTATAGTTATAGTTATCTTATTTATATAGCTATTCCTAATAGGCTTATTCTGCGATTTGGCTATTATTAGGGTAATCGCTATAGTTCCTTTCCTTTATAGGGTAGACTTTATCGAGGTCGCTATATCTAATATAATCGGCATAGTCTTATAGGATCTAATCTATTAGTCCTTAGTCTTCTCCGAGGTATAATTAGATATTTTAATATTATCTCTTATCTTCTTATTTCCCTATATATATAAAGAAATTAAATCCCTTTTTTACTATTTATTTAAATCTATTATATATACTTAGGATATATTTCTTATATCTTAGGCATATATCTTTATTATAGAGTATTACCCTTATACTAAGGTAGCTTCCTTCTAGGGCCTACCTTTCTTCTATTATAATCTTCTATATAGTAATAATAAATTATTATTCGAGGGTAATAGATCTATCCCTTTTAGGGGTAAAATAGATATTAGTTATACTAATCCCTTTATTCTATCTATAGATCCTATATTAGTGGGTTTTATAAGCAAGGTAGGGCCTATTATTAAGTCCCTATAGTTATATAGGAAAATAATTATATTCTTATTTACTCTAGATATATATACTATAATAGTAGTCCTTATAGGAGATCTATAAGATTTCTTCATATTAGGGGTATATTAATTAGGTATACTTATTATCCTTTATATTATAGTATAATCCCTATTATAAGTTTATAGCTATTTCCTCGTGATATACTCGAATAGGGATATCTCTTATATCTAAGTTATTTCTTTCTTCTTATTTTATTAATCCAGAGGTTCTTAGTCCCCCTTAAGTAATTCTAAGGATTTATTCTTATTATTTCTTAATTTTATAATTATTCTATTTATATTTATATATTGCCTTATATAGGTTTTTATTATATTATACTCTTATAATACTAATAGAGTTATATTAATAGAAAACTTAGTATCCCTTTATTTTATATTATAAATATAATTTATTATTAGGCTAATATAATAAGGGGATTAAGAAATAATCTTATTCTTATTTCTCTTCCTTATACTTCTTATACTAATAGTATTAATATAATATCTATAAAATACTAGGGTATTCTTTATATATTAGGTAGGTTTATATATTATTTTATATATTAAATAATGCTTCTAGGTATTATAGGTTCTTAATTATTATTTAGTGGTATATACGGATATATATATCTTATATATCGGTAGTATTTATATATTCCCTTGCGGTCTAAATATATTATTCCTATAATATATTTTAATATTAGTTTCCCTATTTATTATAGAGTTATAGGTAATATTTTTCCTTTTATAGACTATTATCTATCTTAGGGTTTCATCGGTTATAGATCTAGGCTATTATTAATTATTATTAGGCTTTAGCTCTAGCGCTATAGTTAGGATCTTTATCATATCGCTTAATTTATCTTATTACTACGATAATCTTAGTATTAAGGTCCTTATTAGGTTTATTAGTCAGTTCAAGTAGTAGTTTCTATCCTAACCTATCTATAAGATAGAACTATTCTATCTTCGAAGGTTTTATTATAATATAATATAGCTTTAGCTAAGGGTAATTATTATGCCTAAATTATTCCTTAGTGAGGTATACTTAGCCGTAGGGCATAATAACTTCTCTTAGCTCTAGACTAGTATTATTATACCTAGTCTAGGCTATACCGAGTATTTTAGTTATCTAGAGGGCCGTCTATGGTCTGCTATTAGCTTATATGAACCTTACTTATTTTTTTTTGCCTTCGGGGAGCTATTATTATTATAGCTAATAGTGGCCTTCCTTAATATTATGCTACTTCTTATAGTAGATCTTCTCGATATAGTTTATCTTATAGTAATATCGGCATTTAAGTCTATAGTAGTTATATTTCTTTTATTAAGTTACTTTAAGTTTTATAGGTCTTATATAGGTCCTATAAGATATATCGTTTTATCGGTATTGCCCTTAGTTAATATTAAACTAAGGTTTTTAATAATTTTCTTTATTATTATAGGGGTTTTAGAGTTTCTTTTAAAAGAATTATTAGTTATTAATCTTAACCGCTTAACCGATATAATCGACGAGGTTATTAGGCTAGTCTTCTTTATAGAGTTTAGCTTATACTTCTTTCTTAAGTCTATTAAAGAAAAAGAATATTAGGGGTTCTTAATCTTAATTAAGCTTTAAGGCGAGCTAGAGGTATTTAATATTATATTCTAATATAGAATAAGTTTATTAAAATGCCTTAATTTCTCTTTTTACCTAGGCTCTTTTATCTATTATTCTAAAAGCTTATTAGAGCGCGGCTTTAAAGGCTTTAAAGCTAGAGTAGAGGTTCATAGTCTATAGCGAGTATTTATTAAGTAGTTTAATAAGGTACTCCTTTATAGTAGGTTTAAACTAGGCTATAGTATACTTAGTGAGATACCCTATGGCATATTAGACCTTATTAGATGCTATAATAAACTATATAGGGTAATAAAGTATAAATATATATAGTTATATAAGGAATATTAGTAACTTATATATAGTATTATTAAACTTCTCTAATTATTTTAGCTTTAGGATTTCTCTAATATCCTTACCCTTTATAGCGGTAATTATTATATTATTAATATTCTAGATATTCTTATAATATTATTAGTTTTAAATTTACTAAGTAGCAGCTATATAATTAATAAGTCCTCTAAGTTCCTCTATTTTAATAATTATAATAATAACTTAGGTATAAAATTACTTAACTTCTTTATTATTATTATTTATTTCCTCGTCGCTATTAAGGTTAGCCTAAACTAGTATAATAGGGGTAAATAAGTAATTAATAGGTAAAACCTATTAATAGTTATTACTAGGAGTAGCCTAAGTAGCTATTATATTTAATATTATTTAAGGTAATACGAGTAATCCTCTAAATAAGAGTTATTAATATATAACGAGAGGATATTTCCTATAGGATAAACTAGTTATATTAGTTTATATTAGTAAAAGAGAATATTATGTAACCCTAAAAGGTAATATAATATTATATTTAGTAATATACTTAAGGGTATTAAGTATAACTAAGTTATATTAATAGCTAAGGTAGCTATTATATAAGAAAGTATAATAAGCGCATTTTATATATTTATAGTTAATCTTTAGATTAATACTCTCTAGGTTTAGTCTAAGGTGGGATTAATATTTTTAATATTTGGTCCTTAGACTAATGCGGGCGATATTTGGTCCCTTCGGTCCCTTGCTTAGTTAGAGTATTTCTGCCATATTTCCCCGCCTGGCTTATATCATGGCCGTGACAAATAGCCTATTTTACCTAAAGCTATTTCTTAGCTAGGTATATTATTACTAGCTTAGGATTTAATAAATAGATACTTAATTTCTTAAAGCCTAAGATAATATTATATACTATAAATCCTTCCTTAAAGACTTTTTATTTTAACTTAGTAAGTCTATTAATATAAAAGAAAAGGTATAACTTACCTAAAAGCTATAGATAAAATTAGCGCGAGAGAAAGAGATATTTCCTTTTCGAAGCTATTTACTGAGAAGCTTCTAATAGGTATTTTTTAATAGCTAAAAGACTTTAATATCTATTAGCTATAATATATATATAAAATAAGGTAGCAAAAAAGCTATAATAATATAAAACTTAGTATAATACTCTCTAATAATAAAGACCTTATATCCTATAAAGCTATTAAAGATAATAAATCTCTAGATAATTATATTAATAGCCTATAAGATAGGAGGAATATTATATTAAATATACTTTTATATAGGATCTCTAAGGAACTTATTATACCTAAATTACTCCTTAAATATCTTTCTTATATACTATGCCTTAGCGGATTTAGCCTAGGAATACCGATTAAAATATATTATTTACTTAAGAGTAATCTCGCTATTAGAGAAGGCTATATTAGACTAGGTAAAGTGGATATTAAGATCGGTATCTATATATGCCTAATCTAATATAGGCTATATCTTAAAGATAAGCTATAGTAATATTATATTACCCGCCGCGCTGCCTATATTAATAAGGGTATAGGTCTCCCGGTTAGAAGGGGAGAGAACTTATTTCCTTATCCTCTACTTTATCTATATAATAAGGACTTTAATACTTTCCCTAAGAATCCTAATCCTAATATTAGCCTAATTAATATTCTAATACTTAGAGGTATTAATATTATAACTCTAGATAATCTTAGTAAGGTTCTTAAACTATTATTTAAGGTTATTAAGACTATTAGCTTCCTAGGACTTATAAGATTATTCTATAGCTTTAAGAAATACCTATTTAAGCTTAGGATAATTATTATAAAAGCGAGTATATTATATTTTACTAATAGGATTAATATTAAGGTTCCTATGCTAATAGAGGGTTAGAATAATATCTTCTATCTTAGGCTTAAAGGCAAGAAATCTAGACCTTTCTATCTAAATAATAAAGGCTATAATAGCTTCTTTTTCTTTATCTATAAGGACTCTCGGTCTACTAACTTAATAAGGCATAGATCTAGTCTCTAGCCTTCTTATAATCCTCTAAATAGAGGTAAAAGAGGATCTAGGGTAGCAGGTATTAGCGGTATAAAATAAGAGAGGTTAAGTTATGCCGGTAAAGGTATTATAATAGAGGCCCCGGGTATACCGCGCATATAATACTATGACTTCCCGGGTGGCCTTAAGATTTATATTACTCAGTATAATAAAGATAGATATAAGAGAGGTATTTTTTATTAGTTAGTATTATAAAATATAGCTAAAATAGGTAGTAATTATATATAAATAAGGATATTACTAAGTGCGGGGTCTATATCATAATTTTATGGCTATATTATAATTTTATAGCTAACCTAGCTTACTAGGTTGGCTCGCCTAGGTCGATAGACCCATATAAGCCAACGGGTAGCTTAAGTTACTCCTATAACTTAATGACTTAAAAACCTTAATCCCCCCCTAAGCCCTAGCAATATATCCTCTATAACCTATCCTTTAGCTTCCTTACTTTATTATTATCTTTCTACTAGCTTTAATATCGCAATTAGCTCTAGTAAGCTATTAACCTAGCCTATATTACTCCTTATAGCCCCGATAAAGAGGTAATTCTTAAGCTTTAAAACTATAAGGGTTTAAAGCTTATATAGCTCTAATAATTAATAATATTATATAAAGCGCTTAAGCGCCTTAGATACCCTTAAATACTTTAATACTATAAAAAATACCTTAGTGCCTAAGATAATTAACTTAATATAATTATTATTATTAAGAAAGGCCTATTACTTATAAAGCCTAATTATTATATTAATATTATAAATTAATAATAGCTTTATATTCTCTTTAATATTATTTACTTCTAGGCTCTAAAGGGGATAAAAGAAAAGGTATTAATTCTTATACTTAGTAGTAATATTATATAATTAATTAATAATTATTCTTAGTATTAAGTTTAAAGCTATAATATTAAGAGATTATAGCTTAAAAAAATAAAAAGGTAAATAATTCTTTTATTTCTTATATAGAGATTAAAGTAATTAAAATACCTATAAAAAATTAGATTTTTATAATAATATAGCTAGGTATAACTCTTTTATTACTATAGAAGTTTAATTAGGCTATTATATTAATATTAGGTTATAATATTATATTATATTTAAGATCTATTCTTTATTATAATTATAGCCTAGCCCTTAATAGGTTAATTAAGCCCGAAGATCGCTTGCCCCTTTAATTTCCCAGATGAAGCGTTCTGATACATGTGTTTCTGTATCGCAATTTCAGAGACCGTAGCCGTCTCCCTCAGTCCTAAAATCGGACCTACCATCATCGACGTCCAGTAGCGCATATGCAGACACGATCTGCTGATGCTGGAACGGTCATTATAGGTTCTATTTTGTTGTTATTCCAATCCTCCTAAGTGCGGGAACGGCGATAGAATTCACCCTCATGAGGGCCATCGCCATCAGAGTACTTGTCCTTGGCAAACCGGATTAGATCCGGCCTGTCATACTCATAGTCCTTTGCGTCAATATTATCGTTGACAACGTGGCTACTCCGTGGGAGTTAGTCGTCGTCCAACTCTCCTAAAGAGATCTTGAACTTGCTCTTGTGGCCAAAGAGATAGGCAGCCCTTTCGACAGTTCAGCGGAGCTCAAGATGCCGATGCTGCTGATAAGAGACTCACTGTCCGAGAAGCCCTCAAGAAGTATAAGAAGGCTGTCTTTTGGGCGTGCCTTTTTGCTGAAAAAAGTTATTCAAAGAACTTGGCTCTAGGTGTAGATCTGCCTCGCATCCAAGTGCAAGAGATGCGAATCCTATCCCAGCAAAGTGACTCAACATACGAACGACAAGTGAGCTTGAGAAGACGATTGTCGACTATCGCTTGACTCGTTGCCGGCCACCGATGCGACCAGTTCACTCAGCTGTTGAGCTCTTGCTGCGAGCGCTGACTGGACTGATTTGACATTCGATATCAACAGATGATTAATTCGATTTTGGCTTTGGAAAAGAACGGATGACAATCGAGTCCTCTCATTCTTGCCTCTTGGTTGCCTTATTACTAACTAATCCTATGTGATGTAGTGGATTAAAGCGGAAATGCTGCAGCTTGATCTGAATCTGCGCTTCCTCCTTTTCCACGATACCTAGGCAAGCAGGTGACTTAGAAACGGTGGCAGCCGCCAAAGACGAACTCGTCCGAGCCAAAGCCGTAGTCGGCGTAGCTAGGCTGCGGAGGAGACTACCGAACCCGACACCACACATAAGGAACCTGTTGGAGTTGCTTTATCATCTCCTCACCATGGTTGCGGTTATTGCAGTGTTCTTCCCGGAAGATTCACTGTGAGTCAGCTCTTGACAGCTTACCAAAACGAAGAAATCACTCGTCTAAGCAACAGCAAATTCAGAACAGACGTCAGCCCAAGGCCTTCATCTGATGAGCGGCTCAGCCCAAACTACGCATCAGGTGGATACGCATCTTCACCGTCCAGGCTTCCCGATCGCCATCGTGGTGGGAGAGACGCTAGACAATAATCAGGGAGAGCACATTGCTTGGCTCAAAAAGGTGCTTGGTGAAGCTGAGACTGGACGACGGGCGTGGGCCGAACAGACAGCGCAGGCCAAGATCCTGAACATCAACTACAAGTATTTCATGGCCACATTCTGCTTCAATGGTCTTGGAAACATATGACCGTTCTGAAAAGTATTCTCGGATTTCTTTGGTTCCGAATATATTTCCCAAAGAGAGTAAAGTCAAAGACAGTAGCGGCAGCCATGAAATACAACCTCAGAGCTACCGACATTCAAGAGATGAAGACACTACGGGCGGAGGGCCCTGTAACTTATAGTGTTAATAAGCTTGTCGAGAAGCTTGCTTGCTCGACAGTCTTCATCAAGATGGCTGCGCCGCCACCAGTGGTTCGTCACCGACACTGTTCGCCTAATCTCTCAAAGCTTCCTTATTACCCTAATCGTCACCAAATCCTGCGCCAAATGGGGTGTCTGGTAGGCAATACCAGCTTGAAAAATACTGGAGCTTTCTCTATGACGGTCGGGCAGTGGAAACACACATTGGCCAGTCCATGTGTATTCACAGGTTTCTCAAGTCCTTGTTGACCCCAGCTGCCGCAGAGCCCTGAAGGGTTTAAGAGGCAATGGGAGGAATCCGAGCTAGAGTTTCTTATTGATAAACATGCCAGCAAACCAAGGAGGGATCGGCGCCACACATCTCGACTGGATACGGAACCGCTGCCCTTTCAATTCTCAAGGAAGCGGCTGCACGCAGTGCATCTAAGAACCAGAATCGGCAACAAGATAGGAGTTGCACCCGAGGTCATCCTAGAAACTTCTCATGGACGCCGTAGCATAGCTATCCTCTAGATTCTAACTCCCGCAAAGGCCAACTGGGACTGTAACCTGCGTTTTTTCCACGGTTCGGGTTGTCCTGCTTGGAGACGCTGGATACGCACCGTGGCAGAGATTGCTACTCAAGCGCTATAAGTACTCGTTGCACCCATCAATAAACTAGACTAACGCCGATAAAGCCTCGTACCACATCGCCTGAAGCGGAAGCTGAAGGAGAGATTGGATGGAAGTAAGACTAAGGGAGAAGTGCTCGAGGAGGGAGCAATTGGACGAGAAAAGCACGCTTCCATACACCATCTCACAGCCACATTGCCTTTCCAGAGAACGTCAAGCAACAGATGTCAACAGCTGAAGGAATGCAGTAGGACGCTGCCAAAGTGCTCAGCATGTGCAAAGGCTCGCCTCGTCTGCTCATTAAGACACGCTGCGACCGTCAACGCGGATGCGTCGTGGACATTCTATATCAACTCTTCAGTCCCACATCTCAATCAAAGATGTTGTCTGTTTCGCAACTAGAGATTTCGAGCGGGTACTATTGGTTCCCCATATCCATATGCCTTTCCAAGCCGATCGCCGGCTCCCGCAGACGTAGTGTCGATTCCCAAGGCACGCCATCGTTTCTGATCGACCGAGATGGACTTTAAGGACAGCGAGTTAGTAGAGAACACCGATCAGGGCGAGGTAGAAGATAATTGCTAGAATCGAGATAATATTTTCATATATTACTCATTGATAAACCTCTTTCGCTCGTTACTTCATCGGCTCGTGAAGGAATGTTCGTGCTCTTTAACAGATAGAACGTCTTTAGAAACGGTCGAGTTAGTACTAGAAATAATAAAGTCGACAGCCTATTACAGTAAGAGACTATAGACTTGGGTATCATTTTTCGACTGATCAACGTCAATGCCATAGCCGCCAAGAGAGCCAACGGGGGGATAAATTTTCCTTCGTTCAGCTCTACTTCGTAAATGCATTGCAAATGCATTTACGTCGAATCCCTTTGTTGTTGATAAAGCGGTTAACTACGGTCGGGAAGAGTCCAATGACATACACTGGGGCTGGATAAGGATGCAAACATGCTATATGCTGGAGCTTTGGCATTTCGATCATGATGAGAAAAGACCAGCATGATGGAGTACTTGCCAGAGAAAGTCCCCCATTGTCGGCCAGGTTCAGCGATGGCCGATTGTGAGCTGAAGTGCCGTATTACTTAAATATACCAATGATTAAAAGTTTATTTAACCTCATGAAAGACCCTAATAACTATCAAGTATTTCTTCTTTTCGTAAAAGAGGGTAAGGCCGGCAAGCTTCGCAAGACCAAGAAGCCCATCGTCCTAGATCGCTCAGCCCCCAACCTTGGACAACCCGCCACGAGCCTTGAGGTTTCAGCATCACGAGTACGGCACGAGTCCTCCTCATAAGTCGCCACTATTGTCGTAGTGGTCGTACATGATATCCTCGGCCTTGTACACGGTTGAGAATGTTCCTGGGTGTGTTGGTTGAGTTCAATGGGCATCCAGAGATATCATGGTGCTCGTAAGCAACGTCGAAGCCAGTTCGTGTCTCGGGCTAAGGATGCCGCTACCAATGGCAGATTCATTACCGACTCTCCTGAGAGCTGGCTAGCACGATGGGCTATGTTGCCAATACCTTCCTCACGGGACCGGGAACGCTCGGGATCCGTACCTATATGGAACCCTACGTGTTTGGGGGTTTCTGAGTGACTCTCCGAAGGCACTTCCTTGGAGAGGCTGCCAAGGTCACCTTCATGGGCACTCGTCACCAAACGGGTTAGAAGTCAACCACGAGGTGTCCCGCATCGGACCCTGGTCGGGTCAAAGTCAAGCCTACAAGTCGTCACGACGCGGCCCTGAGACGGAGATCGTGGCTGGCCCGATGACCCGCCTGAAGGGGCTGAGATGAGATGTCAGGATAGCCGCCATGTCCTCAGTTCCTGATCCGTTTTGGAAAATGGAGGTAGATGAGATCTTAATGTTCACTGAACCCCCGCAGGTCGCCCAAGTAGCATAATGCAACCGTATCTAGCCTTGTCAGCGGCTCAATATCACCTCAAGAAACATCGATTGGTGGGTTAGTACTCGTGGGCACGTCAAGGTGAAATACGATGAGCTGTTTTGCATCAGCTTTGCAAGGCGCTCACAAGGTGCAACTTGGCCGGAGGCGACGACAAACACCCTCCTGGAGTTAAGGATTAACTTCATTAAGATCAATACATCAGCCCCTAGAAGATACATTGGACGTAACAAAAATAGCAAATATAGGCCAACAATAATGGTAGAAAATCACAATGGAGAATCACCAAGGACAGGAGCAGATAAACAGAAAGGATGTTAATTTACCTTGCCACAACGAAGGTTAAAGTGCTCCGATGGAATTGGGAGAATGACGATGCTATTCTTATTTCTATATGCACGTGTTATATTCCTTTTTATCCAATAAGCGGTAGGAAAAGTCTAGAGGAGCTACTGAAGGATGATGTTGAGGAGGATGTTGAGTTTGGAGGAACCATCAGAGAACTCGACATCGTGATACGAGCAGAAGAAATTGACTCAGTACCGTCAGTAGCAAGTTTTGTCGCAGATACGGAAGCTAAATCGGGGGTTTTAGGAAACGAGTAGTCGCCAGCCGACGATCATACCACCTGATGCCACGCCCTTTTCCTTGACCGTGGAAGTGGCTCTCGACAGTTACAGTGCCCGGCCTCGTCAAACCAAAGGGTCCCAGCAATCTGGTTGAATTGTTTTGGCCCGGTCATGGCGGAAAAAGTGTCGGAAAAAAGGGAACTTTGTTTTCAGCATACCTCGTCAGAAACATTACCCTCAAGACAGGTTGACGCTAGGCCGGCTCTGGATTGACTGGTGACCGCCCGGAATGTTGGCATCTTGTACCTATTCTCCAGCAGAGCTCGACTGCTCCTTTGTATGGATGAACGGCCTGAAAATTAGTCATCTCAACTCATAACGTTACAGACGACATGATAAACAATAACTCTGGGGTGAGCTCGCATCTTGCTGCCTCTTGGTGTCTGCCCGACAACTTCGACCACAAGACATATTGGACGCCCCATTGTTGCATCGCCAGGCGTGAAGATACAGTGTGTTTCGGTTAACGCGCTCTCACACAACTATAAAATACCATCGACCTGCAGCCGGCTCTGAAATCGTAGCAGTAGCTCTTATTCTTTGTGAAACACGGGCATCCTGGGTATGCCATCCCTCCCTTCACACATCAGAGCACCAATATTTACAGCCCACTGCCAACAACCTTCCTGTGACCGGAAGAGCCCTGCTCACCCAAGACGGTCAGCTTCGCCAACTGAAGCCGTCATGATGTCTTCAAAGGAATCGAAGGAGACTGTCCTTATCATACGTCTGAACAACCGTTTAGACTGGACCTCTTGGTATGATGATATCTTACGCATCGCCAAGGCACGGAATGTTTGGGACTATGTTGGTCCCAACAGGTCTATCACTTTGGTGCCTCCGCCGGCTCCTACGGCAGCCCCAATCCCTGTAGAAGGTAGAAGAATGGGAGAGTTTGGAAGAAGCTGCTCAGGCTGCGGGGATTAAGCCGCGGAAGACTCATCGCCATATTGGGAGCGATCAGAAAACTGCTCGTGCACGGAACGCTGATGACTATCGTCAGAGGCACTAATCTATCATAAAGCTATCGGAAGCTGTTGACACATCGATTTCAGAGGTGCACAGGTAGTACATCCCGAACGCCGATGGTATCAGGGCTAGGATCATCGCCCCGAAGAAGAGGATCATGTCGTTACCGCGCCAAGACCACGATAACGCTCATGACAAGTCCTTTGATATGTCTCAACAACGCATAATTCAAGGTTGAGATTCTTGGGCTACTCACTTTTAACGAGCCTACGAACGAGCCAACCGACTAGGGGTTAAGACCATAAATAAGACAGTTGCTGTGAAGGCATTCCTGAGAGCCATACAGCATCAAGCTCCTCCCTTTTGGACCTTCTAGAGCCAATACAACATGGCTGAAAGGGCCAGGACGGAAGGGCAGGGAAAGCCAGTGGAATTGAAGACCTTGATTGAAGGAATCTCGAACAGCCGGGTCCTCAAATGCAACATCGCCCGGAGGGCAAAGATCCGCAACCCGAAGTGCCCAGTTTGCTCGCGGATGCACCCGGTCAACGCAGAGACCTGGTGGGAAAACCACTGGAACTATGTGACCTTTTTCACCCTGAACGCTCCAGGCAGGGCTTTTTTGTTGCTCCCCAAGCGAAGACCCGACTGGAGAAGTGGTCGCGAGAAAATCCCTTTCAAGCTGCCAAGGCTAGAACGTGGAGCCCTGTAAATGACACGACTAACGGTCCAAAGCAAGAGCCTGGAAAGAAACATCCCGAATCGGCCGAAATCGATATCTCTTGTCAGGGACCATCGGATCGAATGAACGCAAATGGGGCAGTGGTCCTGGCTAACTTCGCGGCCTCTCAAAGCAGCCTTTACAACATAGCTATTTGGGACTCGGGATCGAACGTACACTTGTTCAACTCAACTGCTTGGTTCTGCAACAGCGATCTGAAGTCGACTGACGACTTCACCAACACAGAGACCCAGGAGCTCAAGATCGAAGAAAAAGGAACAACATTTGTTGGAACGGAGGAAAAGGCATCACGATTCGGCTCCAAGACACCTTGTACGTTCCCGGTATACACACGAACGTCGTATCTACGAAGATCATGGAGAAGGCTGGTTTCCTTTGTGATAGACGTGACGATACGGTCTATCGCCGTACGAGCGGCGAGGTCTTCAAACAGTTGTGGGATGTTGAGGATCAATACGCGATTTCCTCGATCACGGCCACAACGGTTATAACGGTCAACCGACCTTAAATAACCCACAGAATGGTGGTGCTGAGCTATGGCATCGACGACTGGGTCGCCTGGGCCCTGATTCAATGGAAAGGCTCACGAAGCAAGCCTTCGGTTTGGCTATGCGGGGACCAGCGACTTTCGAATGCAATATCTATGCCGTCAGCAAGATCAGACGTACGGTATCGCGGAAGACCCCTGGAATGAGGCCAAGGGTACCAGGAGCGGTCATGAGCTTCGATCTTCCTTACTATCAAGAGCCAGACTACAACGGGGACAGATACTATGTGATCTTCACATATGTGAGCACCGGAACGAGGTTCCTCTTCTCCTTGGCTACTAAGAGCGAGATACGAGATGCTCTGAGGCATCTCAAGAGCTTCCTGTGGACTTCCTTTGGGATCAGGATCACGATGCTGATCTCTGACAACGACCCAGCTGTGTACGACAGCTATATCAACAAGGAGTCCCTTGAAGACGGGATTAGACTCATTCAGTCAGCCCCCTCAACTCCTACGCAGAATGGTCATCCTGAACGATCTGGGGGGGTAGTAGAGGAGAAATTCAGGGTTATGAAGCGGCAGTCGAATTTCCCAGGAGACCTTGAGCCGGGGATCATTCGAGCCGCGGTATACCTTCTCAATAGAACTCCGATCCACAGGAATGACGGTGATGGCTGGAAAACATTGTACGAGCGTTGGTGGACCTGGATGAGGCAGAACGCCACGCAATTCTCTCATATTATAGAGAGCCCGAAGCTATTTTCCCTACGGATGTGGGCTTCAATGAGGCTCTCATCAATGACCCGGATCGCGAGAAGGATGCAGAAGGAGCCGAGGAATATACCTATGATGCTTTGGGAGAGATGACCCGTATCAGCGTTGAACAGATCAGGGATCGGCATGACTACGAGGTTGCACTTGGACTAGGGGGTGACGAACTGGATGTACAAGAGGGGGCCCCTGAAGCACGCCCTGAAGGCACCTGTGGGGAGTCCACTCAAGATGGACCCTCTGAGCTAGAAGAGGAGTCCCCAGAAGATGCATTCCTTACACCGCCGGCCTCGAACGACGGCGCAGGCGAGCCGGCTATGACAGAATGGGCCGTATCACCCGATCAGTTGGAGCGCTAATCGGAGAGGTCCAGCAGCTGGTAACCGACAATTTCAATAACGACTGGAATTCCCTCGAAAATAAACATCGAGATCCCGAACCAGGACCATCAGTCGCAGATTTCGATAGCTCCCAACGAGATGATTTGAGCGACATATCTCTTGAGTCGCTGCTGGGTCTGGGGGGTGAGGGAGAAACGATCACCGTTACGACCGAAAATGACGTTTCACGGTCCCCAGCTACGGTCACTCGACAGCGCTCTAGGAAGCCTGATGACACCAACCAAGGCATATCGGCGGACGACATTATTGCAGGCCGACGATCGAGGCAGGCCAACAAGAGGGCCGAGGAAGGCCAGAATCAGACTTGGAGAAGGAAGGGACCTAATGCGTCGGTGAATGCGATCTTGGCCCAAGCAATCCAGGTCCTGTTACATCAGAAGGAACTCCCGCATGCCCCGAAGTCATACTCGGAGGCAATGAAGAGCCACTACAGGGATGAGTGGCTGGAGGCCATATAGACTGAGCTCGAGAAGCTACGATTGATGGAAGCGTATGCAGCTGTGTCGCTTCAGGAGCTCGAGGACAGGCCACAGATCGAACTAGTGACCCTCAAATGTGTATTTGACTACAAGTTCGATGAGAAGGGATATCTGACGGGGTTCAAGGCGAGGCTCGTGGTCCAGGGAGACCAGCAGCTGCTATTCGTATCCTATGCGCAATTTGCTGTGCAGAAAACTGGGAGACTCGCCAGTACGACGTTGAGAACGCCTTTACCAACTCTGTGCTTGATGAAGGAGTCTACTGCCGACCTCCGCATGGCTCAGCAGGAGAGGGCTACTGTTGGAAGTTGGACAAAGCTCTGTATGGACTACGAAGGTCCCCGAGGCTACGGTCCAACACCCTCTCCGATTACCTTAAGTCCCTGGGATTCCAGCAACACGAGGAAGATCAGTGTGCCTTTCGCTGCGGGAATGTTATCGTCTTCTTTGTGAATAATATCGTCATGATGTACCCAAAACGCGCTGTGGACGAATGGAAGGACATCCACAAGGCGCTCATGGCAGCGGACAAGGTCAAGGACCTAGAAAAGCTCCGTTGGTTTCTTGGAATTGAAGTTACCCGAGACCTGGAAACTCGACAGATGTGGCTCACACAAGAGATATCTCTCCACGGTCGCAGCTCGATTTCGTCTCAACCGCGTTCAAAATAGCCATACCTGACAAATTAGGCTTGGTCATGGCGCTCTTGAGTTCAAAAAGATTTAACTGTGGACTGGGTTTGAGGCAAGCATTGAGGTCCGCAAAAGGGAAAGAAGAGGAAACGCTCCATTCCAGCTATTGTTTTCCCAGTTGGAGACGTGAATAGAAGCGCTACTGTAGGGATGATCCCTCTGGGGCAATGACTTATTAAATGAGCGCGTTCTAATGTAATACATAGCAGGTAGCGGAGCCCTACCTTGAATAATCTTGAAATAATGAGGTCTTATTTCTTAGATATAAATTGCCCTGCAAGCATTGGGACTTATTCGTCTTATGGCATGCTGGGAATTTGAACCAAGATGTTGTGTAAGATTAGGGGACCACGTCGAGACGGAAAACTGGTAACCCGTAGAATCACGAAATGGGAACCGTAAGCAAGAGCGTAATCGAAGAACTTGGCAACCATCTCGCGCTAATGGCAGTACCAGTTCCCCTCTGCTTCATATTCAGCATTATCACGATCGATGCGCCCCGTGTGATTGTTGTCCGAAGCTATATCGCTGTCCCTTTAGCACAAAACAATGTTGGTATCAATGGCACTCTGCCATATACCTCCTGGGCTGAAGAGTTCACACCGTGGGAACTCATCGTGATCATCGTTAGATCACCGAAGGATTATTCACATAACAAGCACAGCATAACGTGCAGACGTATCACTCTCTTGCTTGAATAGTCTTTTCATCCATTAAAGATGTCAGGACTGGTACGATATGTTGCCAACGGAACTGGGTTGGCATGCTGGCGACAGCTACCAAGCCATGCGAGCCTGTGGATGAGCGCTTCCAAAGCCGTATTAGAGTGAACAGACCTTAGTGACTGACAGTAAACTTGGATAGGGAGCACGTAGAGAAGACAAGACGGTAGACTAGCCACATAGCTGATAGTACGATAATAAACCTTTTGATTCTTGGTCTCTCGATCTTTCACGCCATCTTTATATTTTGAAAGGAAACTAGGTTGCTATCTGGAGTATCATGATTCTGTGGAGTGATGATGATTTTATCGAGCCAGGAAACCAGCGATTCCACACTTTGCGCCAGCGATACTATAACGCCACTGCCAACGTCATCAAGAGCGTCCTACAAATGGGCAGGGTCATTGGGCGGCCTATAGAGTGAGTACCGACACTACAGCGTCTGTATCCCGATTTCCAATAATGCGGTTGCAGGACAATACCGGCGGCTCATCTAAGTGAGCTTCAATGTCTCAGCGAATCTCTTATCTCAGAACACACCTTAAAGTTTAGTAAAACGGTCGACTTGATACCCTACCTTAGACGCCGGTCCCCTACATACCTCATTAGCTAACAGTGTACTGTTTTAGCACCCGGAGTGGAACTGTTGCTTTGTTGGATGATGGTTCAATCTTCCGCTACAAGAAGGCTTGCGGATTTCTCTCAACCGCTCGTTACGAGTACGGGAGCGTCACAAACGATGGCTCGTCGAACGTCGACCCCACTCAACCGGTGCAACTTCTCTACGTTGGGGTATTTTATTCACTAGACGGAGATTGCATCGATCCTCGATAATTTGGTTACTGTTTGACCAATCCTATGGGCTCAGGTAATCAATCAAGATGGAGTCGACCGTGTCCCACGCGCCGCAGACTTGTACATAGCTAACACTACTTGGTGCTCCCCGTGGGGTGTGTTTACCAGACTGTTCCCGCTGACCGAAACTGGACGGCCGCAAGATACCGATGACGAAACCAGCCGCAAAGTATCCCACATAGTAGTTAAAGCTTGAAGTTCTTATATGAGGATATTTAATAGACATTAACGCAACAGTTTGAGAGTCATGGTCGTTTTAAAACAAGAGCTTTATTATTTAGTTGTTATCATGGCGTCAAGACTCGATCACGCAAAGACGCCGCGTGTTTGCCGTCATGCTTATCACCCCCGGCTGTCCTCACTTCAGTCTGTTGGGTATGAAATCGGTGAAAGTTCTCAAATGATGGAAGGTGATCGGCTCGAAGGTGCAGAAATGGTTATAAAGCTAATATCTCACACGAGATGCGGCCGTCTTATGAGTGAATTGAGCGAGCGTGGTTACCCGCAACCATGGGCGCTCTAACAGCGTTGAAAATTGGGCAAGCCGAGCATGCTTCGATCATGCTGTATCTGCATGGCAGAGAAGCTAATTTAATATGACAACTCGTCGAAGTTGTCTATTTCGAACTGAAGAGGGAAAGGGCCGTTGACGACCGAGAGGGTAGCTGTTCAGATAATTAAGCTGTCACAGCCAAGGTGCAATCTCTCGTCCTTGGTATCGACTAAACCTCGTTCCTCACACTGTAACAGCGTGCCTGTCCATGGATCCTGCGGCCTCGAGTTCTTCTTCCCACGGTCTTCTTATGTGATTCCATATGAACCAGGATTTCTGACTTGACTTCTCGTTTATTTCTCGAGAGGACCTACTTCACAGGGGCCTTGTCGTAACTTTGTTGGCCTTTAGAGTCACTAGGGCTGCTTGTCCTGCCCTTTTGCCTTCGTGTGCCGCCTGGTGTCTTCGCGAAGGTAACCCTCGTGCTTTCATTTTGGGATTAACCTAGAACGCCGGTGAGGGCATCATGGTCTTGGATAAGTAAGTATTAATTGCTCCGTACTATATAAGAATGCAAGATGAACCCCATTTGACAACCTGAAAGCGGAGAATTCCATAGCAGGTCTCCGAAGACGCATCGCGCAGATGAAAGACCTCTATTGTCATCTGAGCCGCTGCCACGGTAAATCTTTTCCTTTCAACCGTACCATCTGCATCTTTGCGTTGTGAGAATGTAGTTCATGGGCTGTTGCGAGACATGACTTCGAATCCTCGTGAGAAGTCTTCACGAACACGAAGCCGTCGGCTCTTTGGTTGAATTACGGTGGTCATTGATGAAGCAGCCGACTCTCCACAATCTGCAAAATATGGAGTCCTTCAAGAGGTATCTTGACATGTTCTTTTAGTACGAGTCATATATTTTACCATCTTCCCCCACAACTAGACAGAGTCGGTTTCTTTTGGCGTGCTAATGGCCGGTTTTCATCCTCAAATATATTCTTCTTCGTCAACTGCAGCTGTGAACACTATCACGAGAGTTGGGTCTTGGCTTTCATGGTCTCCGTGGCCACTCAATCTCCATGAATATTCTCCGATCTCGATAACCGTTCCTTTTTGCCTTCAAGGAACACAGAGTGATCGTTCAAGTTGTCTCCATCTTCACTCACCAGGTTCCTCCAACTCGAGGCGATAGTGACTCTAGCATTGACATTCATGTGGTTATACACGCCCATAGCCGAGCGTGAGAGAAATTCACATCTAGAACAATGCTCAAGCCATCTTTCTCCCTAGATGGTGGAGTTCTGTCCTCGACCCGTTCGCATGCAGTTGGTTAAAACTGCAATAATCCGTACGTTCTCCCCCTATTGATGATATTAAGGCCAAAGTTAGCAATGGCAACCCTGGTAAATGGCGTTGGTGACCTCGGGAAGCACTTTTGACGTCATCGACCATTAATAAGGCCCGCAACATCGCCTCAAGTGTGTTGTCATCGGGAGCATCAACGTGAAGAACCAGGTTCTCCCAAGGATACTCTATCCACGCCTAGGTAACAGTCAGACCATGAAGCCCAAACCTCGTATCTTTTATGATCGTTGAAGGTGTCCCCCTCCATTAGTAGGAAGTGCCATGTGTGTGCTATTCTTGATCGTCGCTGAATCTCCCGGGCTTGAACGGAGTTGTGTGGAAACAAGTTCCTGTCGAGGGCTTTCAGCTATCTACTTGCTCTCTTCCCATCTAGGATAGGGCTTTCACTTCTCAAAAAGAACATAGTCTATATCCGAGGGCTTCCATAAAAGCGGTCCGTCTAGGGTGCAGAGTGTGCTAAAGTTTGATGGACCGTGCATCATTGCCTTATCCGTCCTTGGGTCCGATCATTTTCTACACCGCTTGAGTCATCGTCTTGGACAAGTAGCCCGTCATTTGTGTCCTTGATTCTTGGACGCCGACCTGCTGTCTATCTTATCTGTATCAGCCGCAATAGGCGATGCATAGGTGCATATCGTTACCACGTGGTCAACGTACACGTCCCCGGTGAGCGTCACCTTGAACAACAGCAGGGACTGCCGTGATCTCAAAAGACCTCTTTATACTCTTTCTCTCAGTATACCCCTTGTACTTTTCATAGACCGTGCCGTGGGCTGCTCTCAAACAGCGGGGCACTGCATTCATCCTCATCCGAGCAGACAGACTAACAAAAAGATTGCACGTTTGTCGCGATTTGACCACTACTCTCTCCGTCTAGCTGAATCGCTCATGTGCGCAATGCTAAATGAATCAAGGTGGTCAAAAAGTTTGCAGTAAGGAATGAGGTTTTGCCCTGAGCTGGGGAAAGTTATACCTGAGCTCCATCCTTTTAATTTCGCATAGTGCTCCAGTCAGACAGCTCCCTTCTTCCTCTTGCTGTTGATGAAGAGGAAGACAGTTTGCAGCTGTAGATGATACCGGCAATTCGAAAGACGACTCCCGCCCTAATATTAAAGAACAATACTTGCCTCTCGACGCCGTCCATACATCTTCAATATCTAACGGATGGCTCACATTCTTGCACTTACTACTACCAACGTAGGAATCGGTTGAAGCTCCATACAAACTCGTCAGATCTGGTCTCGAGGGGTTTAGCGGTGAAGGTTCCGGAACGAAATATATCTATTCCGGGCCCAATGGCACAGGCATATAGGCGTCAAGCCATAGTGCCGAGTCGTGTTCGACGACGAGTAGAAGCTCTCAGAACTGCAGATTAATTTCTTTCTCCAAGCCCTGTCTTGGCTGGGATCTATGTAAGAATACCGGTGCTTCTAGGTCACAGAAGCATACCATGATTGGTTGGAGCCGATATTGGAAAAGGTTTTGAACCAAAGTTCCTCTTAAAGAGGGTAAAGGGTATAAACGGCAGTTGCAGGAGCAGATATGCATATACCTATTGGTCGATGGTGAAAGATTACGGTACGGGAATGGAGATGGAAACCTTGCCTCAAGTGCCACTTGGGATATCACTAGTATTAGATCGATTCTTAAGTATGAGTGCGAAGACAATATCGACAAGAATCCAACGGTTTGATATTACATGCTGCTTTGCATTGCAAAGTCAAAGCATACACGCGAGGCCTGAAATTCATGCCAGTTTGGCTAAGGAGCCGCCTGTCTCCGCGGACCAACGTTCCTTTTCCTTTGACCATTTTGATGATTTTAACCATTTTAATAGCCACCTGGTACGCAAAAGATCAGAGGCAGAGGTGAGCGTGTACACTGAAAAGATGATGATCCTTATTGGTGTTGCCGCCGCAACCCCCACGCGGCCCATCGTCAAGATGCCTAGTACGGGATACTGGTTGAGGTTTTCTGACTCACCGCTCTGAACTTTCGTGGTGGAACTCGTTTTGATAAGGACAACTTGCAGCACGCCGAAGGCCAACGCTAGACACTCGGTCAGTTTGAAACTTCGAGTGAAAAACGCTGGACGTTGATATCATAACATCATGACCCGATGTTAACACAGTGGTGTGCTCTTCATGTGATCAAGAGAAAGCGGTTTGGTTTGCATAGAGTCGGTCAAGAAAGGCAGCCTCAATATTGGTTCCACTGTCATGGTTGGTTGACTTTGCATGACGTCATTGAAGCCCTTCGCGATGCAGCAATCAACGAGTCTGATTCACTTGGCAGATGTTCGGCCTCATGCTTATCCCGCCTGCCTTGAATATTCGGCTTCTATTTATCGCTTTCAATTGACGTAGCCATGTCCAACCCAATATCAGATTTGAACAGAGCACGGACGGTTGACCTAAAAACTCCGTTTTATACTGGCGAAGGCTACCGTTAAGTACGGTGATGGCCTCATCACCCCTACCCTAGACCATGGGGCCGCAGCGCGCTCTTTGTTTGACATTGTGTAAGGCTGTGGTAAAAATGACTGTACGGTTATCCTCGTCTTACATCAGTTGTGCCTAACGACAAGTCAAAGTCATGAGTGCATGTTTTGGTTGCGACCGGGAAGCATTAGAGAAATTTAACGTCATCAATATTTTCAAAACGCCATCTGCATCATAAAATCAATGCATGCAGGCAAGGGCCCAAGCATTCACAAGAATATTATTATGCAGGTCCTTTCAGTCTATCCTTCTTGTATAACTCTAGATACGTATTTTTTGTCCCATATCTATTGCCGAGAGGCGTCAACGCGACACGACGGGATTGTCTCGCAGGGGACGGTCAAGGTACGGCCAGTCAAGCAAGATAAAGGCACAGGGGCATCATCGACGTGTATGTCAGCGCACTCAACAAGGGCTGAGAAGCACATAAACAGAGGATAACAGCTATTAAGCTACGGGAAATAAAAGCAATTGGGAGCACCATGGCCGGCAATGCGCCTGTGCGCGTCGCCTGGTGGTTGACCCAGGACTGGCTGCGTGTGCGCCCCAGTGATAAGGCATCTCCCAGGCTAAAGGCCCAGGCTTATTCAATATTGATAGTGCAGTACATCTGGCTCGGAGTGACCAGTGGCTGTGTGATTGGTTGGGAGCGCGACGCGGACTTGGGGTGGCGCGACATGGCGTCTCAAGAAGCGCGTCGAAGCGCGTCACGCTCCCAGCCAACGTGTTGTTGTGCCTCAAGAAGCCTTCATGGACGCCAATTTGATGGACTTGAAATGGCCAAGATGAAGGGGCAACCGCAACTGTGTGGACAAGCCCCATTTTCATTACTACGACAAGCAATCTCACGGATGAGCAGGAGTATTGGAGACAAGTCGCTGGAATGGACACACGGGCCAGACCCAGATCATGGGACCGGAGTCATGGAGACCAGGGCCATGCAGACAAGGGCCATGAAGGTTGGAGATTGGAGTCATGGAGGGTCATGGAGACCAGGGTCATGGAGACCAGGGTCATGGAGACCAGGGTCATGGAGACCAGGGTCATGGAGACCAGGGTCATGGAGACCAGGGTCATGGAGACTGGAGTCATGGAGATGAGGTTCATGAGGATCATAGAGACGGGGATCATAAAGAGTCATGGAGACCAGAGTAGTCTGTAGAAACGAGAGTGATGCAGGAGCATGGAGGGCCTTGGAGACCAGAGTAGAGATAAAGATCATGAAGACCAGGGTCATGGAGACGAGGACGGGGGCGATGAGTGACATGGAGACAGAGTAGAGATGAGGTCATGGAGATGAGGGTAGGCATGGAGACCAGAGTAGAGATGAGAGTCATGGGGGCCGGTTATGGAGATCAGAATCATAAAGACTAAAGTTATGGAGACCTGGGCCGTAGAGACGAGGGTCATGAAGATGAGAGCCATGGAGGCGAGAGCCATAGAGAGCGAGGGCCATAGAGACAAGAGTCATAGAGGTCAGGATCATGGAGATGGGATCGCGCGTGGTCTTGAAGACAGTGTCGTAGAGAAAGAGTCAGAGAAGGGATGCAATGGATCACGCTGCGGCTGTCACAAGAGATGTCATGTGTGGAGGTAGGGGACCTGAAGAGGAGTGACCGTGGAATGGAGGGATGCGGTGGGCAAGGAGAGTCAAGGAGCCGTTAGATCTTTGGGCGGGAGGACGTTAAACAAATCACGAGAAAAGGTTGTAGGGAAGAAGAGAAGAGAGAGTTGTATGGAAGAGGATGGACGAAAGAGATGAGAAGTGCCCATCCCAGATTCCAAGTCCTTGGGCGGCCAGGCTGGAAGTTCGATGGATACAGGTGCAGGTTCGGAGGGTCGAGCGGATGAGCTGCTGCGTATATATAAAGGGGACCTGGTGCTTATTAATCACCTGGTCAGACGAGCCACCACACCGTCTGCATGACGAGGGCCCTGCGCCCCTCACACCAGGACGCTGCAGATGTTGGGCTGGTGGCGATGTGTTGGCTTGAGGTCGCGCCGCGCAGGCCATCTCAACCAGGTTTCACCCTTTGGAGTGACAGTCAAGAACATCACTGTTCAGCATCGCTCGTGTTCGTTGAGTACGAGACTCTGAGGAGCTTTGAAAGTGTTGATGATGTCAAGACTCCCAAGAGGCCTCCTGGCGATATCCTGAAAGAACACGAAAATATGCCTCCGCCTGCCCAGCCTTCTGTGTCCTGCATGAGCTGGGTTTGCCCGTGGGACAAGGTCAGGTGCCATGCAAGAGCAAACGCTGCAAGGCTAGAGTTGCTCCTGCATGCACTCTGGCTCCCCCGTCATCGTTGGGCCCATCTTTGGCCTTTGGTTGGCCCTCCTTGGATGCCTGTTCCTTGCTGCGTTTGCTCGACAATAGGAACGCTAAACCGTAGCTCTGCATCTACACCGTTTGAATAGAACGGCTGAGTTGTTGGTTCCTTCTGACCCACATGGCTTTTCGGTAGTTCAATGTGCCGAGAATAGGGGTGGGCTCAAACCAACCACAAGATACACACCAAAATCTATTCTCGTCCGTATTCCTCAAACCCACCGAAATCACCGAAACTTCAAATTGGAACACAATGTCGGGCTCAAGAGCTTTCGATGAAGCCGCAACATGATATAGGTTCGTTCAAAAACAGGTGGCCACGGTGAGGGCTCTCCATCTCCCGACCGTCGTCCCTTTGTTCTGAATGATTCTGATATATCATATTACCTGCCAACGGGCCTCAGGAATACAGCAACCCTCCCCGGTCAGTGAAATGAGGAGGAAAGGCTGGCTGGAAACCCCGGCATGCCTCATTGATCAAAGAAACGTCAAGCTTGATAAACCCCGATACTTGCTGCGACCTGCTCACCCTTCTCTCTCACTCTTCACGACTTTGAGCTGTAGTCGCTACACAGCAATACAGCCAACGATCGACCTGTTCTATTTCGACGATCTTCGGGCTCAGTTAACCCATCAAGGGCCGGGCTGAGTTCTCTTTCGACATCAACCGCCGAATCAACCCCCATTGCCTCCAAACGAGCTTGACAGAATGTGTCAGGCGTGCCATGAGAATGGCCCTGCAGTAAGTCTCCCTGTTGCTGACCGTGACCAAAATAATGACCATCCTCTCTGGCTCACAGTCCGTCTCCGGCGTGCCCATTGCCAGCTACCTTGCCAAAGCTCGTGCCAAACAGCCCTTTCGACTGCGCCTCTGTCATGAGCTCCAGGCCTCCATCTTCTTGGCCCTCAACCGCCATGGGGCTGCCCCGAACTTGACCTTGCGTGATAATCCTGCCCTTTGTCAGCTTCTGTGGGAAGATGTTGGGTTGGACTTTGCTTATCAGTATAGGATGAGAAACACAATCCTGGGTAAGCTTTCATACCCCCTACATATACCGTGTCCTGTCCTGACAGTCCTTGGTAGGCAAGTTGACCGACCGCGCGCAATCCCTTCTTGAAGAAGCTCGGAAATGGGGAGCCTTTATCCAGGTCGGAGACACCCGCTGTCTCTGGGATAACGAGATCGTCGCAGAGCACTTTTCTTCGCAGGAGAAAGTCCTGCAATGGATCAAGACAAAGCGAGAGGAGGCAGCCAAGGTCGCCCGGGAGAGAGAGGCCAAGGAGCCAGAGCCTGGTACACCCTCACGACCGAACCGAGCGAGCGGAGCAGCTTTTTCCCGACAGACACCTCCACGAGCTTCTCAGCGTGGGCTGCGACCCCCCCAGACCCCCTCGAGGACCTCCATCCGGAGAAGAGGGCCTGGAGCCCAAACTCCAACGTCCAGCCGAAACATGGGCATGACCGGGCAGAGGCTTTCACGCAGCCAGGATACTCCGAGGACCCGACGACACACATTTTCAGGAACCATCTTCGACGTGCCTCCGCCAAAGATGGGTCCACTGGAGGAACTTGCTCAAAGTGTCGAGCGTATGGGGCTCGATGATTCTCCGCTGGTCAACACTTCTATGCGTCAATCTTCTGGAAATGACGCTCAACCGACCAACTTGATCGATACTCTGTCAGCACCCCAGCCAGCCTCTCATCGAGATGGTCGGCTGAGATCTCCCATCCATCTACCGACTCCCACTTCTACAACCAACGTGGGCTCGGAAGCTCAGAGTCCTGTTGCGAATTGGTTCAAGGTTGGTCAAGACACTGGCCAGTTCCCATCCAAGAAGCCTACCCGCTCTCATAGAAGATCGTCCTCGGCGCTTCCAGGAACCGGCAACCAACGGTCTGGTGGGCCTCAACCCATGCGCCTTGACCTTGCTCGCCGGCGAGAACCCCCTTGAAGCGACGAGGTACTGCTACGAGGTATGAGACTGGGACCTCGACTCCAATCCCAAAGCGCCGAAAGACGGTGTCCTTTGCGGATCAGAAGGCTGACCAGACGATGCATTAACTGGGCGTGGTTGGACTGGTCGTGGTTGGAATTTGAAGCTAATGTCCAGGTCTGAGAGATGGATATGGCAAAGGTGTAGAGGGGGAAACGCATGGTGTTGGTCTTTTCGGTATGTAATGCATGGTATGGGTTTCTCAGATAAGCTTTTGCGTAGCACTTGAAGAATATGCCCGTTTATTTCTTTCCCGTGTCGTGGATCTTTCACTCATCACAGCTCTGGATCAACCAGCAGTTGCATGGCAAGAAACGGCCCATCTCACCTCATACTCTGTCGTGAGGCCTGCCGACTTGGTTTGGGCGGCGAGGCAGTGACGTAAATGGGCGTCTGCGTTGCAAGACTCCCAATGACCATCAACGGTTCTGGGCAAGGGCAGACCGGATTTTATTCAAGGCGAGCCAACGAGTCTTTGTCCGACAAATGCGTCAGTTAAAAGAGGAAGAATTGTGGTTGTGGGTGGTCGGTACCTGGTCAAACAGTTGTAAACTCCATCTGGAATCTCGCCTTGGGCCAACACACCCCAAGTCCCTGCTTCTACAGCTTCTCCCACATCCAGGTATCAAGATGAGTTAGGTTGCCCCAAGACCAATACAGCAGCTGAAAGACCTCAGATGGGTCCGGTACAAACAGTTCAAAGGTATCATGCTCCACCTCGTCTCCGCCAGATGCCTCGTCCCATTCTTGCAGGCTAGCTAATACATCTTGGTGGCTCAGGTGATCTGGGTAGTGCTCCTTCATCAACAGCCCCTCACACTCCCGCAAGGCGCGTGTCCGCCCCATGGAAGCTCTCTCACGTCTCTTCCTCTCCACCACCCACCCGCCAGTCTTCAACCTCGCTGAAGGGTCCTTGAGATTAGGCGGCTTGATGGACTTTAGCAGCTGGCTCACGGTCTTCTGCACTGCTCTTTCGCACGCCAGCACTTTCTGCGTTTGGGACTGCAAGAGGAGTGCCTCCCCGAGAACCCTGCTCACGTTGGATGTTGCCTGGCAGAGCACGTTGGTGTTGATAGTTGGGAGGCTGGGCTTGGCCGGAATCCGTCGTAGTGAGTTCCAGGCAACCGATAGGAAGTTTGCGGGCTTGGCCGCTTTGGAAGCCGAGACAGCCTTCTCGTTCGCCTTGACAGAAATGGTGGTGAGATTCTTAAGCCAAACATCAAGGCTCACCAGAGTGTGCTCCAGTCGGCGCATGGAATCCATCGTCGACATGATCAGCTCGCCATTGTTTGCCACACTGTTTAGAGAGAGTGGTCCTTTGAGTAGAAGATTCAAGTTTCGCATCGCCTTAGACTCGTTCAAGTGCGCTGCAGGCATCGTGGAAAGATCGCAGCGCCGTGTTTTGTTTTGTGCTTTTGTAAGTGGCTCTTCTGGACCCCTTGTCGGAGGCCCTCCACTCTGAATTCTTCGGTCAACGGGAATGGTTGGCCGAGGCATCTTGCTCAGCTTTGCCTCATGGGCCGTGAGGATGTCTTCACGGACAAACCTGGCGAGCCACTCAAGAAGAAGGATGGTATCGTCGGCGCTGTAGTGACGGGCTTTGATGGAAAGCCTAGTGAGGGCGAAAATGGCATCCCGAGCGGCGGTGGCGGTGCGAGAACAAAAGTTGAACACGTTAACGTCTTGTGAAGTATCTCGAGGCTCGGTTATGTCTCGTTCGTCGGTCGGCCACAAGAGCCAGTCAAGCTCTAACTGGTGGAGGCCACTGTCGCTAGATGGGTTCCAGATGACGCCATGCTCGGTGATGTTGTGGCAGACTTGGTCAACGAGGTTAGGGATGTCGGATAGCTGAGATGAATGGGTCCATAGGGCGAAACGCAGAAAGTTTGCGGCATACGAGTCGAGCATGACAAGGACATCGACGTAGACACCCAGTGGCTCATGGTACATGTCTGTCGTTGCGGTGCTTTGGAGGCTGCCGAGATGGCTGATTGAGTGAGAAGTGAAGTAAAAGAAGCAAAGCCCAACAGAGGTTGACGCAAGAGCCAAGTAAGCTAGCAAGAACCACCATCGCGGCCTGGGGTGTCTGGCACGACGTCGCTTTTCAGGCCCTTCTGGGGCGACAAGCTCGCCTGAGGCTTGCGAGGATGAAGCTGGCGGTTCCTCAGCGTGGGATGCCATCTTTTGGGCGATGTCGATCAGCGGCGTGGGCGTTAGTTGAGTGAGAAATGAGTTGAGCGTTGCACAGAAGTTAAAGCGATTGAAAACTCAACAGAAGCTTTAGCAACTCGTGAAACTCTTGAAGATGAAAGAAGAGAAAAGAGGAGAAGAGACGAAGCCGAAGGAGAACAAAGACAATGAGCTTGAGCTTGGTGTTGGCTTGTAAGTTGTAATGCATGGGGCTCGGCTGTAGAGCCACTCTGTGGCTGTGTGGCTGTGTGGCTGTGTGGCTAGGGAAGCTATGGGTATCAATTAAAGAGCGTTATGAAGGTGCTGTAATATGGAGGCGAGAGCGCTATAAGTTAGTGGACATGTTGTTCTATGTTAGTGGTTGGTGCGCTATAAATTAGTGACTGATGTGCTTGAAATATATATAGTGGATGATGCGCTAGAGGGTGCCCGGTGCGCTGTATTTTTTATGAGGAAGGCATGGATGCTATAGCTTAGTGGGTAGGGCGTTGAAAACTAGTGGTGTCTGCGCTGTAGCTTAGTGGGTAGTGCCCTATGGTAATTCTTTTGATGCTCTAAGTTATAGTGGGTGAGAATGTGATCACATCCATCCATTTATTATGGAAACATACAGAAGTTCCATCAAAAATGGTTATTTATTCTGTGACGATATGATCATGATTGGGGTCATCGTTCCTAGAGTTTCTTGTGATAATCACTGCAAACTTCCTCCTCTCTCATACCTCGTCAAGAACCACGTTAACTTCGCAATAAGGAACCACTACATGGCATGCAATATTATAATATTTGTACTAACTGCGCCATCAATCCATCCGCACCTGTTCCATGCCCTTGTCTAGATTCATCCAAAGAAAGGCAAGCAACTCAACAACCCCAATGTCCAAGGAAAGCTGTCCAAACCTATCCAAGACGGGGCATGTCTAATGTCATCTATCTTCCTCAGCCTCCTCAATGTAAAAGCGCTCCCACTCTGGACCAACCTTCAGCACAGTATTCCAGATAGACGAGTCCATGAGCAATCCCCGTGGCTCATTCTTCCGAGCCTCCTTGAGGACTGCGACAGCTTGGTTCGCATACTGAATCCTCATTGTCGCGGCGTATCGTGCAGCACAGATGTGCTGGTACTCACCCCGGGAATCGCCTTGGGTACCGGCAACACCCGCCAAAAACCAGTGTTTGAGCTCCGACTGGGCATACTGGAGAGACTGGGTGGCGATGCTCAGAGCCTCTTCGGACAGTGCTGGGTCGGGCCCGCAGGCCGAAAGCGCGGGACATAGGGCGTGCTCGTTGGTGTCTGGGTCGTCGTTGGACCCTTGGCTCTGGCGAGGGGGTTGCCGAGACCAGCTCCGTCGATTCACCGTGGGATCTATGACGGGGAAACTACTCTGCGTTGGAGTTGGAGTCAAGTCGTGGTCAGGCGGAGAAGGGAAAGCAGGCTCTGGCTCCGAGGTTGGGTCATCCCGAGGGGGCTCGGGCCACGTGCGAGGATCGTCGTATCGTGAAGGGGGAGTAGACGGAGGCGACATGATTCCCTCAATGATCCGCCGACTTTCAAGACAACGATGGGAACCCGTAACAATGCGAAGGTTCCTGTGATTCATCGGATGGGCTCTGTCTTTCTGGCTGACCTGAGGGGTGCTGATGGCCGCGGACATGAACGGAGGTTGAAGGCCACTCTGGGAACCCCCAGAGATGTGACGAGACTAAAACTGGTCTTGACGAGCCCCTGGCCCATCTTGTAGTCTGTGTCGGGAAACAGGATGGCGAGGCACGGGTGATCCATCTCGGTTTCGAGCTCGAGGAGGGGACTGGCTGTCGATGCGGATGGGATCCCAAAACGTGCTCAGCTGATCATCGTGGCTCGCTGCCATTGACCTGGCCCTTGGCCTGCCACGGCTGGCTTGAGCCAGGTTGTCAACAGAAGCCCGTACACGCTCGTCGCCATCCATACCGCCGCTTTCTTGGCTACGAGCCCGACCATGGCCGTCATGGCGATTGCTGTGGCGGCCTCGACCTCTCCCGACAGGGCTCGGAGTTGAAGCTCGTCGCCCAGGGACATCCTCTCGCAACTCTCCGTCCCAATCATCAGGCGCGCCCTGGTTCCCCGTCCACCCTGGAGCAAGCCAGTTGCGTGTGAAGGTTGGCCACCGCCAAATCTCAATCTGAGCCCCGGTTATCTGGTCACGGCCTCTTGTCTTGACAAGAAGGCCGCTCTTGCGGAGCTTCTCCGTGACAAGGTAGACCAGGGCTGACGTGACGCGCCGCCCGACAACCCGCTTGTAGTACTCTGGTCGTGCAGAGATGCCGAGTTTGGTGTAAAGCTCATCGGCGCCGCAATCGACCATGTTGGGCTTCGTTATCTGATATCGAGCGGCATGTTGGAGGAAGAGGACGCGGTCGTCGACGGGCCAGTTGATCTTGGTCGAGGTGTTGTTGGCCAGTGACTCGATGGGGTAGCCACGAAAGGTCTGGGTTAGTGTAAGCAAGACAGTGGCTTTTGGGCCAAGGGAAAAAGTAGAGAGGCTTCCTCACCTCACTGTCATTGTAAGGCATTGCACTGCCGCGTTGGAGCTTCAAGGAGGGGTTGTGAGAGACCGACGCGGCGGCGGGCGAGTGTTGTAGGTACAGCAACGAAAAAGACAACTCTTGGGTCAGCTCTGAGTTTCAAGAGAATCAGCAAGTATGTATGTTGGAGATGTGAGTCTGGAGCAATGGGAAACTTGGAATGTCGGTGAAAGTTCTAATGTTGAAGTGGTCCATGGCCATGTGGTGGTGAGAACAAAGAAGAGGAATGCGCTGAGTAATCAGAGCAGCCAGAGAACACACCTTTGCCTGAGAAGTGAGGCAATGATTGTCTTCTTTTTCAGATATTGTTAACTGGTGTACTTAAGGCCGGAGATTTCACCATGTCGGTATCTGACTGCCTCATCTGCCCTTCTCCCAGAGTCAGTTGGTGGCACGACGCAGCAACCATCTACAGCCTAACTTCACTTTTACTTGACACCTTTTTCCACTTGCTCGTCATGTCATATCAGATGCAGGCTCAACGCGACCAGAACTCCAAAGCTGCTCCGCCCACGGGCAGCACAACATCGTCAACCCACCGAGTGCGGGCCATACTAGAAGATGGCCGCGACGCCAGCCAGCTCAGCCCCAAGTCTCGGCAGTACCTCCTCAACTGGGAGAAGCGTCATCGTGCGAAGACGGTGAGCGATCTCTCACAGGTTCCGACAGAGGACATCCGGTCCACGGCAAGCCAGATGGAGCCAGAGCTTGTGTCCCGCAAGGAGCAGCAGCTTCTTGATGAGATCGAGGCCAACCCCGAGATGCAGGCATCTTTCTTGCTGTTCAAGCAGACAAGTGGTCAAAATGGAAAAGGTAAGAGAACTCGCGACTGGGTGGAGGCTGATATATTGACGATCCGTACAGTTCAACCCGAGCATGCCGCAGCAAGCTCACACAGGCAGGTCGGCCAGGCGCATGACCGTGGTCAAGCTTTGAGGGCTCAGCAACTCAAGGACGCCAACGATCATGACATCCGCCAGATGGAAGAGGCACTGGAGCAGAGAGTGCAACACTTCAAGCAGGCACTGGCCTGGGACATTGAAGTTCATCGACTGAATGCCAAGATTCAGAGTCGCCGTCTTGAGGCTGTGGCTGCGCGTGAGAGTCAGTAAGCGAAGCTTGCCGGTTGCTGGATGAAGGGGCGTGAACGTTTGTGGCGATCGTGGAGGTTGGCGGGAGGTGGTGCAGGGGTATGGGCAACTGATTCTGTAACATGGCCATCAATTTCTAGAATGTAGATGCCCCTTTGAAAACATTGATGGAGTCAATCCTTCCACAATGCCCTACAGTCGCAATCAAAAAGAACACATTTCTAACATAATAACAGCATTAAAACCCAATACCGTAAAACAACGTGATCTCTTCTCGCTGGTGCGTCGCTACTCTCATCTCTTAATTCTGATCTTGTACATGTGGCCACATCCAATCATGGAATCGTGTCCCAACTTCTTAAAAAGTGATCAGAGGCGACACACTCTGACATTCACCCTATACCGTTGTCTCACCCCCACTCTTGTCAAGACGGGGACGGCGGCTCTCACCCTATTGGCTAGCTGTCTGGAGGGCTAATCTCCCCAAACGAAGCTAACTGTCAGGCCCCCCCCGGTCTGGAACACGTCAACGGTCACTGCCAAGCCCTCTGACACCGCGGCTGAGTGGTCTCGCGGCAAATGGCGCTTATTGCTTATTTGAACGTCATGCGTGGCTGGCTGAAGCCCATCCGTCTGCTGCAGGTATCAATCAAACTGTAGCCAGGCCCAGGGAAGATCTGATATGCCAACTCTTTTGGGAACATGCTCTCCTTTCCCTAGCGTCAGCCACAGACGCACTCAATAGGAACAATAGGAAGCTGCAGAGAGATGAGTCAGGGGCTGAGGGCTTGCTCTTGCCTGGCAGAATCTGTTTGATCCCAAGCAAGAAGTACGTACTGTCTAGAGATACCGGTCACAGACCGCTCATTCAACTCCTTTGTGGTTCCCCCAGCCTCCCAGTCTGTGTAGAAGTCACGCGTGAGGGCCTCCAGAGACACTCCTTTGGACAGCCACTTGCAGGCCACTCATTTCGACCCCCCAGCCCGCTTGCAGAAGCATGAGGCCTCTGGAGGTAATCCTTTGGACGGCCATTCGCACACCGCCAGTTTGGCCTCTTTGTGCTTCTCCCAGCCTCCTAGCCTGCCTACAGAGGTCACGCATGACGCACTCTGGAAATCCTTTTTTGGACTCTTTGTTGCTCTGATTTCCAACCTCTCAAGCGGCCAGCGACAGCGAGAGATTGACCTGGCCCCATATTTCAGGTTGCCAGGCCGTTCGCGTCCTCCCCAGCCCCCCCCCTGCTTCTTCGCATTAAGGTGAGCGTTTCCCGTTGTGTCTAGGTGAACCTTTCACCGTTGACTCCCTCATTCATCACGCCCAGAGTCCTTTCGTGTCGCTCATCACCAGTTCGCTTTTTGCTCTGTGAGAACATCTTGTAACGAGTAATCAATCCCTGATCTCTGACGTCTCGCCCAAAGTGTTACGTCAAACATCGACTGCCTCACCCCCTCTCCACGTGGCGTCCATCTGAGTCCTGAAAGATGTGCGAGCACTGCGACAATAATGGCACAGATGTACGTACGCCCTTTCCGGGCCATCACAGCCTGCCACTAACATTTACCCAGTCCATCTGTGGAGTCAAAATCACCGAGTACGTTCGCGCCGCCCGCGATGGAGAGACACTCGCTCTGAAGCTGTGCCTGGAGCTTCAGGCAGTTGTTTTGTTCCTACTCCATGAGCATAACCAGACGCCCGATGGTTGGTGTGACAGCTGGAACCGTGTCTGCGACTCAATTTGGGTAAAGTCTGGGCTGAACTTTGACTTTCCCGAGCCCGCTGCGACTCATTTGTTGGGTACGTCTTTTCTGCTGTTGTGCTTGTTTCATATCACTTGCTAATACCTCCATCTCGGTGTAGATGCCTTCATCGAGACAACAGGGACCCTTCTCTTTGACGCTGCAGACCGAGGCGCGTTTGTCCAAGTACAAAATGGGCCCCAGGTGCGCTACCTCTGGGACAACAAGATTGTGGCTCGACACTTTGGGAGTCCCGATAGTGTCCGCGACTGGATTGTTAGCAAGACAAGCCCGACCACTCCGAAGAGTATCTTGAAGCGGACTAGCCAGGACGCTCCTGGATCAGCTCACGGTGGGCGGCATGGCCACCAACTCCAGCAGTCTTTGATCAACCGTGTTGGTGCGACAGAGGCTTCCCATGATCTTGGTATTCAGGATCCAAAGCACTTGCTGGCTTCATCCACAGGGAATAGCTTCAGCCATCGTGATCGGGCTCAGACAGCTCCGTCCACACCGGCTGGCCATATATCGGCATCAAGTCCCAGTATTCAGAGACGCAACCACCGTGCGGCACACAGTCTATCAGGTGGGCTCTCATCATCCATTTACGCCCCATTGCCCTCTTTCCACCTTCGACATGGATCGCACAGCAGGAGCACCTCGGCGGCTGAGGACTTTTTGGTCGGGAAGCAGATGCTAGAGGAAGAGATTGGACGCGAGGGAAGGGGATTTGGAACGCCCTCTACTTCGTCCGCATCCTCGTTTATGGCAGATCTTCCACCTTGGCCAGGAATCACGCCGTCAGCTTCCAGGATGCTGAAGGAGACCAGAGCTGCCAGCGGGGGCCTGGAACAGTCGTCCTCGGAGAGTCGAGGCTCACACACTACATTTCAGGCACCCCCGACATCAAACTCGACCCACGACGCCCCCTCCCCTTCAGCAGGCCCATCGTCCCCATTGGTCTGGCGAACGCAGCTCTCTCCAGGTTTGATGCGGCAGACCCCACGCTCTGTTGACTCAGGGGCTACCCACACTCTCTCAAGCCCCGCTGGTCAGGTCATCCATGAGCCATCTGGTGCTCAGTCTGGGGAGCACCATCCACTCCAAGCCATTCCAGAGGTCATCAAGTTACAGCAGCATCCTCCCGGTGCACAGCCTCGGAATTGTTCTCAGTCGGACCAGGTCCCCCAGATCTCACAGCCCGGGCCTGAGCATTCATTCACAGCACCGAGCGCCCCTCGATCTGGATCTGCAGCTGCGTTTGTGCAGCTACCCACACAGAACGCTGTTACCCCTGGTATGGCAGTCTCAAACTCCTCGTCTGTTGCGAAGCTCAGCCGCTCTGCCCACATTGCTCCAGATGCCACTAGTAGTGTATCTGCTCATGACATGCTTTACACCCGCAACAAGCTTGATGTCGTCTCCAACCCAAATCGTCCGTCCAGAGCCAGCACACCGACAACCGTCGTCTGCAGCCAGAGCACTCCGCATGCCAAGAGTCAGGTTACCGCCAAGGAGGAACCAACGGAACAGGCTCTCAACTCTGCGGTTGGGGCATTGAGACTGGATTCAGCTCCGGCTCTAGATCTTGCGTCAACCAACTTTCAGGAGGAGCAGAGAGTGAAGCAGAGGCCTATCATGGTGCCAGCGCCTCGGGCTCTCACAACCACCCCCCTGGAGGACATGAACGTACAAGTCCCCATTCAGCGCGATGATGGAGCTTTGCCCAAGAGCGGCGTCCAACTTTCCGTAGAACTTGTTACCTGGCTTGAAAACTACGTGCCATCTTCCTCTACCGCCAACGAAGCGCAGCTCCTTGCTTGGCGGGATGAGCTTTGCCGCGCCAACGCAAGAGTTCAGCATGAGCTAGACAGGTGGATGCGAGGGGGCCGGAATGTCTTGCCCCATCACACGGATGGGTAGGTGAGAGGCCCGGGAATGCCTGGGCCGCGGGTCGAAGTAAGTGCAGCGAGTCCCGAGATGGAATGGTGTAGGGATGAGACCATTGGCGCCAGGGGATGGGTGGATGGTGAGAAAGTTGTGAGTCCAACGGTCTGTTTCAATAAACAACTTTGGATGGTCGGGCAGATTATCAACTTGTGAAATAGTGCGAATTGAAAATGAACATGACGCAAAAGGTGGCCAGAGAGTTGTTAAAAATGAGGCGTGGCAGTTTCTCAACAAGTTTATTCTGTACTTTCGCTACTCGGCCTTTCAGAACGTCCCTTTCATCTCTCTTGCATGTATTGATTTGCACTCAGCTCTGCCAGAGACACAACGGTCGCCAGTGGAAGGTGGGCGTCAAATCGTGAGAGTGAGAAATGGAAGGCCAACCCGTGGACTCTTGATGACGCAGGATGTTTCGACCCTGCCAAGCGTGACATGGTGCCCTGACTCTGGAACCGGCAACGCCGTTGCAGCTTCAAGAGTCAAAATGTTTGCTACAAAGGATCTCATTTCTGGTCACTCTACTGAGACATCAGGGGGCATCCCTGATTTCTCCATGCTCAAACACAATGAGTCACAAGGGTAGAAAGAATCGCTGTGAGTGGCGCAGAGGGACTACACGTAAGGTGAATGAGTACAATTAGAGATTCTGATACAGGACGCATGGCCACGGACAAAGACCAAAGACACGGCCACAAGGAAGCCATACGTCAGCATGGAGAAACAGGTGGCTGAATGGGTGACTAAGAGCCGACGCGGGTACAAAAGGGGGGCGTTTCTGCCACGGAATCTGTTCTCCTCTTCAAACTCGTATTATTCCCTAGACCCCCCAACCACCACGAAATAGACCACCATCCAAACACACCGGTCAGACCTACTGAAGAATTTCAACATGCCTGACGAGAAGGTCGACCCATACATGAGGGGTCGGCAGCTGAGGCGCATTTACGAAAAGTACAAAGACCAAAACGGCGGCAAGACCGTCAAAAGCATCAACGCCACCGATCTTGCCTTGATGGAGTACTGCCCCTTGTCTGAGAGTACTAAAGATGAAAAGAGATTCGTGACGGAATGGGCCACGAATGCTAGGTCATTAGGCGGGGCGCTTGGTGCTTGGAGGAAGAGTATGAGAGAGTTGGGCTACGTTGCCAGGCCGATGGAGGATGATGCTGTACCAGCCAGCAAAGCCAAGCAGGACCAGGACAAGGACAAGGGCAAGAGCAAGGACGTGGAGAGTCTGGAACCTGTCCAAGAGCAGAATGAGCCCAACTCGGCCGTGCCGGATTCCCCTCGGGTTTCCGCAAACATGTCACTTGTTCGCCCGCCGCCTGCTGTCAACCCCCCAGTCACTGAGGACGTGGTGGCAGAGAAGCTCGACCATTCCCAGGTTCAGCTCAGTCCAGATCGGCGCCCAGATCCACCGGCACTCACTGAGAGTCGGCTGCAAGTCTCGCATGCCAACGCGGCTATATATCTTCCGTCGGCTCCTACCCCCGAGTCGAGGACCATGACCATCACCCCACAACAACGCCCATCAAGCTCCGCACAGCCGCCAGCATCCGTGTTGAGAGACCTTGCACAGCTCAGCCTCAAGCCAGAGGTCGAGGCCACCGTTGGGGACACAGATTCTTCGCCACCCAATGTACAACGTTGCAAGCATCGGACGGAACATTGTTCGTGATATCCAAGGCTACGTGGAACAGGTCATCCCTCGCAGAAATGTTGGCTCTTCTCATCCCGTGGAAGCTGGCGAGATGGTGTATCCCGACCAGGTATCCAGAGCAAGTTCTACGGCCCATGGTCTCTCTCAGCGTGAGGAGGATGTTGATCCAGCCCTCACCACCGAGGACGGGGCCATTTTTACAGTAGAAGATGGAGATCTGTACCGATTCTATCATGCACTTCGTCACGGTATTGTTCCCAGGCCAGGGCCAACAAGCTGAAGCAATGGTCATAGGACTACAGGGCGGGATTGTTGGGGTTCGGGAGGATTGGAGGACGGATGGATGGGAAATAGATCACGGATGTACAGGTACAAGTAATGGCATAATTTAGCAGACTGTATGAAGCTTTTTTGGTACCTGATGGCCTGATGAGTCAAATGCCCCTTGACGCTGTTCAAATGTTCCTACAGACTAAAGCCTGCCTCGTGGCCGGAAAGCCCATCGGCAGTGGTGCTAGCCTCGGGTCATGTTACTGTGAATCAGTGTTCTCGTGAGGCTAAAGGCCGCAGGAAACCAAGAAGCCTCCTTGAGACCCAGATGGTTGGATACAACCATCAATAAAACACGCCCAGTGCCTTTGTTGTGATTCCACTGCAAGTGAGGGTACGCGGACTCTCATGTGAGATACTGATGAGCTGCACTGGGAGGACGGACAAGAAGACTCAGAAATGTTGTTTCAGCGAGAGAGTCTAGCAAGACGACCGGTATCAATACAAAGCAGTACAAATAAGAAACAGGGTATGAAAAGAAGAAGGCCGATGGGTACTCGACGCTTGATTGTGCAACGAGATGACAACAAACCAACAGGTCCAGCGAGGTAAGAAAAGCTATTCACGGCCCAAACAAACGACTGCCCCAACTTCACTCCTCTACACACTCTGGCAACCCCTTGAAGGGGCTCACATGCTTGTCAACCTCGGCGTGGTCATCCTCAAAGTAACGGTCTGGATCCCCCCAGAACTTCCAGTCTGCCCTATCGCCGATAAAGAGAGTGGCCAAGTGGAGAGCAGTCTCCTTGTTGTAATGTTCAACGCCAGCCCAAGCCTCACGTGTGATGCGATCAATGGTGTGTGTGGACACCTGGGCCTTCCAGTCAGGAATCCAGCGAATCCGAGAACAGTCAATCTCGTCTTCAAGGAGCATTCTTCTTACATGATCATAGTGAAGAAGGGTATCCTTGCAGAATCGGCGGCGTCCAGGACAAATGACTCGCTTCAAAACAATACGGATCGTGTCTTGGGAGCCGACACAAGCCTCATGAAAGGCTCCAAGTCCATCAGATTCGGTAGGGCACCCTGGCAGTGGTAGTTAGCACGAGAAGATGGTGAAAAGTCACCGTGAGCTTACCACAAATCAGTCCAATCACCCACTTCAAGGGTTTAATCTTGATCTTCAAGAAATCAAACTTGGTGGGCGTGAAAGCGTATACCATGTCAAGGAAAGTATCAAGCGAAAGTTGACTTTCCTCGCGAAGAAACTTGTTGCATGATTCTAAGATCCGTTCCCACCCAGCAATAGCTTCTGGGCTAGGGCTCATCCAGCTGGGCTCATCGTCGGATGACGAGTCAGAGCTTGATAGATCTCCTATCAGAGTGTCTTGGAGGTCGTCGTGGTCTGCTCGCTGTCTGGGGAGAGCTAGCTCTTGGTCTGACCCCTCAGAGTTGAGGATCACCATCTCTGAATCACTGATCTCGTCTTTGAGGATGTGAGCACCTGGGAAACTGGAACCAATTGGGTGAGACTCACCTTTGAAGAAACTCGACACCCTCGTGCTCATGATTGAATCTCCATCACCCGTGACTCCTTGGCAAACTTCCTCGCCTTCGTCCGAATCGACATCGTTTTCAGTACAGAGGAACATGTCAAGGATGCCGTGGTGAGTGTCATCCTCTTCAGTAGCAAAGAGGCGTCGAGAAGAGCCACCGGGCAGTGGAAACAGGTGACGGGCGACTCGTTTCGGTTCAGGTAGGCCTCCCTCTGAGTCGGAGCTGCTGTGTTTCCGAACTCTTTTTCCTGTGGGGAGCGGCGAGTCTAGGGTGAGCTTTGCAAGGCTCTCCATGTTCAGAGGCACGTCATCAAGATGCGAGAAAGGGTCAGAGGGAGACGAGGGAGGTTAGGCCGCGTGATGACTGGAGGGCAAGCGGCGTGAGGGAAGGCTTGATAGGGAGAGGAAACAGGAAGGGGAAGGGCGGTACAGGAGGGAAATTATGAGCCTGGGCTTACTGGCCAGGCCAAGGGCCAAAGCATGCCTCAGGCAGGCGATAGCCACTTTGAAGGTCCTCGCAAACAAGCAGTCCATGACAATACCTAATTCATTGGGAGGTGGCGAGAAATATTGGACCTAAAAAGCAAGTTCAATAGTTACTGTAGCAGGTCAATAGGGAATATTGAACAGGCTGGTCCATGATGCAATTGCCGAGTGATGAAGATGGTAGGCCACATAAAAACTTACAGTGGGTGATGCCCTATAACGAGTCTTTTTATGCGCTAGGTTATAGTGGTCTAGCCGCTATAGTATAGCGCGGGAAAATGTCAAGGGCGTCGGGCGAGATCGATTTTTGAGAGTTCTGAGGAGGGACATGCTGGCGCATAAAATTAGCTTGGCCAGCAGCGTCTCGTACCAAAATCCCGTCCTGTGCATGTGTGATTGGAATTGAATTAGGCCTTCAAACCGCGTTTACTTTGAACCCCGATTTCCAGTATCATCATCGTTGAATTGACCTCAAAGAGCAAGTCCGCAATGCGCGGGACTTCATGGCGAGATTGATACCCGACCTCATAGCAATGTTCATTATGCGCAAGTATGCACTTGCGACAACTTATGCTGACGTTGGCTGGGAGCAGTGCTGGACTGAGCCTGGCGTGTCTGAGCAGGAGGGCCAGGCAGCCTTGCGTACGCCTCAATAGCAGAACAATAGCAAGTATGATTAAAGGGAATGGCCGTGACACATTTATTTGATAATGCGACCGCCATGGGAACCACCTGTCACATTGCGCCTTGGCTTTTGCTCGTCAGGGGAGACACCAAGGAGATTGCTTCGTCACAGGATCTAAATGCTCAACTGTCCGTTTCGTGTGACCCATCTAATGCTGTAAGGCGGCATGAGTTAATCCGATGGTGAGGCATGTACGGATAGGTATGCATGAGACCACGAGGCAGACATTGCTTCCAAGATCAGCTTCCATCTCCTTGGAAGTGGGATGTACGGATTGGCGATATTCCGAACAAAAGAATCGGAAGGTTGAAAGCAGTCAAGCTTGGTCAAACAAGGTTGGTTTGTCGACAACGAGAAGTCCAGACTATTCCTAACATGGGATAACAACAAATCAGACAAATATTCTACCTCCTTCAATCCCCTCGAGATGCCATGCACAGCCCAATGCCCTTCCCCATGCTTGCCCCCTCGACAGACCCTTTCCACGCCGCGACTAGATGCCTTACCAACGACACAGCCCTTTGAGGCTATTCAGTCTCTTCTCCGAGTTCATCGACCAGCCGGCACGATCCAGGGCCGGGACAAAGACTTTGGCGTAGTGGGCGCGTGATTCGTCTTCCAGAAGGAAAGTGACGATCTGACTCATGATATGAGCTCTGGCCTCCTCATCACTCTGTGCTCCATGGGGAATGTTCTGACCTGGCTCGCCGTAGCCGGAACGCTTTCGTCGCTTTTCCGCCATCTCAATCAGCGGCTGGCCTTTCTCCTGGAACGAATCGATGATGGCAGAGCGAAGGGCTCTGTGCTGTGGCGAGCCTTTTGTGGCCGAACTCGAGGGAGGATGAAAGGGGGAGGCCTTTGCATTGAGGTCCAGAAAACTGTGCATCGGCTCAGGTCCTGAGTCGGTCTGGTAATCTAGAAGGTAGCGATGAATGACACAGGCACGGAATTGCCACGGTGGCAACGGGGGAAGATCGACTACTCCAGCCTGCAAAACACCTCGTCAGCAGGGGGATGGCACTAGCCTTGAAGGAATACTTGCCTGCGCAGTGGTCGAAGGGGTCTTTTGCCCAGAGAAGCATTGAATGAGGCAAGCGAGAATGGTAATAACAAGGACGGCCGTGATGGAGATCAACTTGGCTTGACTTGGGCTTGATGGGGATGGGGCGTCCATCTTTATCAAGGCCCTGCCAGAGGGGAGGAGAGTGTAAGTTGGTGAGTGTTTGGTATGCTCTGCCAAAGGAACGGAGTACGACAGATAAGCGCCTGGATATTGGCACAAAATAGGAGGGTGAAGAGCTGAATGCGAGTAAGGCAAAAACAGAGGATGGAGAAACCATAAGTACCAAAGACCAAAGACCAAGCCAGGAAACGGGCAGACAGAAGAATCGGTAGCCTGTTGGTTCCACGATGGCATCTAAAGTTAGAAACATGAGTCACTCTATTCAGGTGCGGTGAGGCTATAAGAACAATAGGATCTGATGCAGTGGCTGGTTTTAAGCTTGGCGCAATCTCTTGCAAGTGAATCCTAATAGCAGGGTTCATCAAATTGGCTAAATTTAGAAATATCAGACGCTCTATTCAGGCGCGGTGAGGCTGAAAGAACAATAGATCCTCAAACAGTGGCTGGTTTCAAGCCCCAGTGCATTCTTGTTTCTAGAATTCTCCATGGGAGGACTCATGACGTTGTCTAGATTTAGAAACACGAACCACCCTATTCAGGTTCGGTGAGGCTTTCAGAACATGGGGGATCCAAAGCAGTTACTGGCTGCCTTCGGACACAATGTGATCTCTCATATTCCAACTCTAGGTGAGTCAACGTATTGGTGTTTCAGCAAGTTTGAGAATTCTGCCCCTCAGGTTCCTCACTCTTTTTGTTGCCTTTATGTGAGCACGTGGGCATAAGTATCCCCTACACAGCCGCCACCCTCACCGTCAAGCCCAACATCTCTGTTATTACAGCACCCGCATTTTGCACTCATTTGTCCGCTCATTTGTCCACTTGACCGCATTTCTCGTTTTTTTACACACTCTCTTTTGTTTTCCTTTGGACTCGAACCTACTCTACATCATCTTTTTTTCACAGGCAGGCTCCTGTGGCCCTTCCGAGTCGTGTTTCCGGCGCTGCTTAACCCCCCGCCTACCGTTCAGATTGAGACACTGGTTCTGACATTTGCTCTTGGTTTCTACACCTCCACTCCTTCTCTTTGAACAACTTCCCTTCTGAAGTTGGACAATGGACTCCAACGGCAACCAGTGGGACAACCCACAGCCCAGTGCCTCCCGAGGTCAAAGGAAGCCAACTCCATCCTCGCCTTCAGTATTCTACAACGGGGATGAACTGGACGACGAAATCTTGAACCGAATCCGGGAAAAAGCCTACAAAAAAAGCACATCGTCCTGTTCGGCCTCGACTTTCGCGTCACAACAACCCGGCAACGAGGAGACTGGTAAGGGCATCCCTCACCGACGTGGGGAACAGATTTCCCCGATGCCACCCTTGCCAGAAGGCCATGGAACCAAGATCACCAACGAACATCTCGACCGAATCCGCCGAATGGCTTATGCCGCGGGCAAAGGCACATCGGCCTCTTCCTCCACCTCGGGCGAGTCCGTGTTCTCTTCCCTTTCCGACGCGTCTTCTCAGGACTCACAAGTCCCCCCTCCTCGACCTACGGACGCTAGAGCCTCCGATAAATATCCAAGCACCTCAACTCCGGCCCACGCAAAGTCGCAAGATGAAGTTGAGGGACAGAATCAGCCACTGGACCAATCGAGAGGCCGTAGAGAAGCCTCAGCATCCCAAGCTCACGCCAAACAGGGCAGCCAGATTCCCCTTCACGAACCATCCAAGTCATTGCGTCCTCCCAGTCCAAAACCCATTCCACAGCGTGGGCAGCAAGGCCAACCCCCAAGTAAGGAGACCCAAGGGACAGGACCCAGAGTGCCAAGCAGCCATTCTGGAACGGAAGACTCGGGAAAGCCGTCCAATCCGCCCCAAGACTCGTCCCCATCGACAGCCAACCACGCTCCCAGTAACCAGCAAGCTGGCACCCCCGGGGGCATCAAAATAAAGCGACTGCCTCCTTTGTCAAGCCCAAACTCGCCACCGTTATCTCAACCCCATCATACCCGAGGATATCACCAAGAGCCAAGTGAGACCACTGGCAAAGATTCTCGTTCCAAGCCAAAGACGAGGACCGTCCCCGAAGCGGGCAGCAAGAAAAAGGCCTCTCCCAATCCTCCACAGCCTGACAGGTTCAATGGCTCCCAAGCTCGGGACGGCAGTCACAAGGCCAAGGCTAGCCAGCATCAGGCTTCCTTCAAACCAGCTGTCACCGGGATGTTTCAATCCTTCGTATCGGCTGTGACGGCCCCCTTCAGGTGGCTTGCATCACTTGCCCCCTTGTTGCTTGCTTTCGGATGGGCTATAGCCCAAAATCTCCCTAGCTTACTGCGGTGCGCTCAGATGATACTGAGCTTGATCGCTGCGAAGTTTGGGAAAGGGACCCTCATCGAGGCCAAAGATTGGGTGTCAGGTACAGCAGGGACGATTGCTGGCTACGCAAGTTCCGGAGGGGCCTATGTCACAGATGCCTTCGGGTGGTATAGGGATATCCCCTATGAGAGGTTGCCGCCCGTACTGCCTTTGGTGATTCACATTGAAGTGTGGGAACCTGGACTCAACTTAGCTGTCCGCGATGTTGACAGTCTTCAAACCTTGATCCCTGACCTCGACTTGGGCGATGTTGCCAGGAAGAAGAACCAGATGCCCATTGACAAGGCCAAGATGCTCAAGGAGCTGAATTCTTTGTTTGTCTCTGAGTTGACCAGGTCCCTTGGGCCCTCGAGAATCGTCATGACAGAGTTGCTCTGGAAGATTCAACACCACCCAGTCAAGAATCTCTTGGACTCTGATATGAAGGCAAGTACATCATCACCAGAGTCAGTAAAGACATGATATTGACCATTTCCGTAGGAGCCCGAGACAAGTTGGCTCACCAACTGGTGGAAACCAAAGAGCCGGGCGCGCGCTGAGCTTGAGAATCGGCTGAACTCGGCACTCGGGGCGTTCAAGACGAGTCTCCACGATCGCTCAAGCCTGATCAGTAAAGTGTATGGCCAACTGGCGTCGGACTCTATCCTCGACGCTGAGAAAGTTGTTTGCGGCATGGCCAATAAGCTGAAGGGCCAATACGACTTCATGGTCCAGAATGCGACTGAGAGTGGCGATGACACATTTCGGCTGTGGTTGTCAACCCATGATTCGCAGAACATGGCGGGTGGCCAAGCCACTGATGAAGATCAAATCGGCTCCTCCAAAGCGCTGGCAGGGATCTCCAACACGTATTCTAACCTGAAAGCAGTCTGCGAGACAATCAGTCTTGATGAGGAACTTTTCATGGAGGCGTCCAAGCAGATGGCAGATGAGATCAAATTTCTCAAGAAGGCCACCAACAGTTTGGGAACGACCCTGAAGAACCTCGAAGGGTTTAGTGATGGGCAATTCAATGCCGACTACGCGGGCAGGGTTGAGACGAAGGTTCTTGTGGAGATGGTGGGAACATGGCTGGATATTACCAAAGCGTACTACGGAAAGGACAGTGAGGAGAGGTAGGGGTGTAGCGAAGGAAGATGATTGCAGGGATGGGAAAGCAAAGACTGGCAGGAGAGATTAGACAGTGTAAAGAATAATGGAATATATAGGTAATATGTATCTGGCTGCCGATTACGGGGATACTCCTGTCCTGGGATGATTTGAGTCGTCTTAGCATACTCTTTCGCGTTATTCCTCTGGTTAGAAAGACTGACTATGAAGGAAGCAAAGATAGGAGCGTTGAAGGGCGACTCTCTTCGTGTCAGCAGCCCACACGGCTGACTGGTGAGTGCAGTAATACGCTAGTCGCTGAGTTCAATGCATAGGTTAAAATAAGCAGAAAGATGATCCAACGAGCGAGCCTGAAGAGGCGGCAGGCGGCATTGGGTTTCGAGTCAAGGCTTTAGGGGCGCTATTCGGGTTGCTTATATTCATCACGATAAATAGTTAACTGTCTATCATCAAACGCGCAAGTGGACTCGTCTCTCTAAGCCAGCCACCAGAGTGCGCCTACCTGAATTCTGAAACCAGATTCCATGATACACGATGCCTTGGCTAACTCTTCATCGCACTGATGCTCTGCTATATCACGACAATAGTCCAAACGTCGGCACCCTTCCTATTACTCCCGTCTCTCAACATTAGAGAATAGAGTCTCCCAGGCGTGCCTGATCGTCAACTGAGACAAACTAGTACAATTCTTAGCTGCATCCGGGGATGTAGCCAAGATAGTCGAGCCGCCGAACTAGATGGGGTTGTTGTTGCTAACTTGACCCTTTGCATGAGAATTGATTATCCTGCACTGGGCCTAGGCGATTCGCCCCCATGCTCTTAGTAGTCCGTCGACTGTAGAGCTAGCAAGCTGTACTGTCGACTCCGCAGAGTAGGAACAGCAAGTTCTAGACACACATAGAAAGCGTGATGGCATTTGAAGGAAGCTGCCGACTTGCACAAACGAGGCCGATAGGCGGCAAAACCTCGAGGAATTCGCCTAGGATTCTGCTTTCAGGCTGTCTAAATGACGAGTAGGTAGCGATCAAAATAGCTCTTCCTCAAATCTGGTGTAGAGAAGGAAGCACAGCCGTGAAAAAGCAGTCGTTGGCAAAGAACTTCTGTGGTCAAGTACTAGGCCAAGAGATTGACATACCAATTAGACGATGATACATTTCAGATATGCAGGAATGCGGAAGGACAACCTGAATAGGCACAAGATACGCTGGCAGAAAAGTTCCATTGTCACAGCTCCTTGACCAAATGTGATGCTATACACGGCAGGCCCAGCTTAGGATGATTGTCAGAAGCCGCCCCTCGGGGTGGCGATTCTTTTACAACGCGAAGTTCTTGCCCTGCGAAATAGGACAAGTCAACAGCAAGGCCCCTTTTCAACGACTAAACTCGGCATGAAAACACCCGTACCACGAGGAACAAATCCCAGCGCCAAAACCCGAGGAGGCTCAACTGAGGGTGCGTACGTTCCTGCCTCTCTCTCCCTTTATTCTACAGTGATCTGAATGTGGTTCGGACAAAGCCTGAGGCAACTGTGGCACGAACAACTGTTATTGTGATGCGCTGTTGCCCATCCTAATTTCCACATTCACCCCATTGTCAGTCTTGGGCACAAAGTCGGAAAAGATGCGAGCGGAGGTGACGATTTCCCTTGTGGTGCCACGATTAGGGGCCAGAGTCCGTTTGAGTAATTCACCGTGTACGCCCAGATCCCAAGCAGCTTTCGAGGAACCACAACGTAGGCATCGCGGGCGTCGAGCACAATCTCCTTTAGAACTTGAACTTCTGTGAATGCAGCTGGCCTTGTCTCTTGCATGTTTTCTTTAGTGTACTAGGAGGCTCGTATTGTTCGTCTGATCAACACGTTGATCTCTTCCCGTACCAGACTTGACAAGAAACAACAATGGCCAACCGTGATATCGTATATTTGATTGTACAATGACACGACATCTGGCGGCAATCGCTTTGTAGGGTTGTCTTCCAACGCGACATATTGAACCGCCTTTTCGCGATAGCGGAGGCTTTGTGTTTGCCCCGTTGGACTTGTCAACCTTGACCTACGAAGTAGAGCCTTGCGATTGTTGAGAGGATGCTGAACGGGGAGGGATGTGGGAGGCAAGGCAAGACTTGTAATGCTGAACGAATCGTGTGAGGTGAATGTTCCTCTCTCGAGCGTGGTGCTCTCACTATTCTTCTACTGAACACAACACAGAGAGATAAAGAGGGCCTCGCAATTCCCACTCCTGCCCTTCGGAAAGCCGATGATAGGGGGCTCAGAACGGCGCCATCAATTCGGCCACAATCGGCCAGCCGATACCCTATATTACTTGGAACCCTACTCTTTGCAATTATCTACTACAATCGGGAGGGCATGATACAGGTGTGCCATGTTGCTTAGCGGCGCTGTCTTGACAGCCAAAGGGCGTCCCTCACACTCCCCAGATTCCTGAGCGCTGTTTTTCTCGGCTGGGGCATTGTAGAGAAAATCATCATAAGTCCAGGCCTCGGTCCAAATAAACTTGCCCAGAAAGTTTCCCTTCACATGTTGAGCCCATTTGAAATTTCGAGCGGAAAACTTGGTGTTCTCATTGTCCTCCTGCCAGTTGTCCCAGATCCAGAGCCAGTGATCCTCGTAATTGTCTTGACACACCTCGTGGTCGATAAAGTCAAATAGGTTGAATTCCACCTCGATGAATAGCCCGGGCCATTCTTTCTGGAGTTTCCTGAGTGACCTTTTCCAGTGACTGTTGTCGACGATCCAGCAGCCAAACCAGAAAACAAACTTGACTTTGTTGATATTCGGGAGTTTTTTCTTGAGGGAGAGAATTTCATTGACGACCTTCTTGGCCAATCTCTTCCCTCTGTCGTGCTTATACCAAAACGCATATAAATCTTTCAAGTCCCCATACTCTTTAAAGAACTCTTTGACGTAATGGGAAGTTGTTGATTGAGAAGCTTCGATTATGAGTGTCCCGGTGGATTGTCTCATCCTTTTTGAACATGCGGCAACTCGAGGAGCAAATGGCAACTCGTGTTTCACATAATCGCACGGCTCCTGGATAGGAATCACCATGGTGTGCTCCTGATACAAGTGAGGCTGCATATCCTCCAAGATCTTCTTATCCAGATAGAAAAGTGGATATTTTTCTGCGGTATACGCTGTCTGCGATGCAATGGCGTTGGTGAAGACTGGCTCGGATGGTTCAAAGGTGTATTCGTAGATCATCTGTCTGATCTCTCTGGGTAGATGGCCGAAGGTTACTTTGGGTGGCATTTTGACAAGAGACGGAATTGATATCAAGAAGATTTATGCCGGTATTCAAATGAAGACTTGGTTGCATAAACCACTGCTGAGACCGAGTGAGACTTTATATAAATGTGGGAGTCCACCGAGGTGGATGAAATTCACGGCTGACGTGAGATTGCGTACCTGTTCTGCCTTGTGAATGGAGACAGTAAACTTAAGTGAACCAGTTGAAATTCATTAAACTGGGCAACGCAAGGGCTTATTATGGCGGTCTGAAATTAATCATACGATATTTCAAGGAATATCTTACTCATACCGGCGAATTCCTGATATGGGATTTAACAACTCTATGTCTTATCATCCTCAATGGCTTCGTCGTTTCACCTGCCTCTTCTTACGGTGGTGGTCATTGAATAAGTTTCAGGCTTGAGTCATCCTCCTGCCGCTCAAGTGTTGTGTGATGCGGCCCTGGTTCAGTCTGTGTGAAAATAGGGGCTGTTTGCCTAGTTTTGACTAAGCCTCTTTCACTAAATATCTGATGAGGCTGTAACATTTGGCGGTGAGTGTTGGCTGCCCTGTCTGTCCTTGGCGACTAGCTCGGTGGCAACCCCGCCGGTTCCCCAAGTTCAAGGCCGATACTGTAAACTACCGTCTATCGGACGTCATGTTTGCCTCTATAATCCTTGTCCGTGTAAAAGACGAACTAAGTAGTATCTCTAAAAAGATGTGATGGGTATCCGAGTTTCATTCAGGCACCCGGCATCGACATTTGAGGGGTTTTCCCACCGCTGAGACATATCTACTCGCAGCTAGCCCGGCTGACTTTCCCGTGCAAAATTCCGAAAGATGAGCTTATTGACAAGGAAAGAGGGGTTTATTTGCGCCGAAGCCCAGTTCCCAGGTCAGATGAGCCAGTCCAATCAAATGCGTGTATTGGAAGCTTAAATACGTGCGCGAGAGGCTTATCGGTGACGGCGACTCACAGAGCCCATCATGGAGAATTACCCAGAAGCTTGTAGCTTTTGTCTTTGTCCTGCACGGTAGACACCACTAGATGCAAGCGTTCCAAGCGTCGTATGCATACACAGTCCTGTCAGCTTTTATCCCAAACACGTTCCTCCCTCTATCACTACCGGCGGGCCAGAATGAGCCGGAAGCTCATCCTATGTGCTGTGGCATCAGGAGAACACATCATTTCGCCCCAGCTAGAGACTTCGACATGCTTCAACTATTCGATCTGTTCTTTACTATAGTTGCAGCCCGGCCCTTGGCGGGTTAAGTGAGTTTAAAGACCGCTCCAACTATTCATCGGGGCATCTTGCCATTGACGCCCTAGATCGAGATGCCTTGTCAGACTGCTAACTATCACCCTGTCACTAGTAAGTTTATACTTTATCCAGGGTTCCTCTTCGCCCATGTTCCTCATGATAGTTGTCAACGCAAACCTGGCTGTGCCCAGGAATTGCATCTTGCTATACCTCTCCAAAGATTATGGTATTTGTCCTCGTTGTCAAACCACTCGCAAAATATCATTCTAAAGGGCTGCTGACTCGTCAGCGTAGTATATTCTCAACAAATCTGAACTCACCAAAGGCGGTTATCGTCGTAAAAAGCATAAAAACTAAGCTCCTGCCCAAGGATGGGAGCTTTTGTTACTCTAAATTGTGCGGAGCTGGTTCGTCAGAGTTACTACTTCGTCATCTCCTAACAGAATGTAGATGGACGGACAATGATACCATGCGTGTTCACTCGTGGCCCTCGGACATAAAGGAGCGTTATGTAGAATTTTTCAACCTCATCAATATTTTCAAATCCTCATCTCACTAACTGACAATGGCCAATGCGGAGTTCTGAGACCGGGGAGACAGGGACCAGCGCTGGGCGATCTGGGCAAAAATGGTGCTCTGACAGAGTAGCTGATATGAGCTCCGCAAGGAGACACTCGACTCAAATGGAGGCATTCAGCTGTGCTACAATGCCCAGCATTCTTTTAGAAGCACGTGAAACCAAGCGTCATGACCATCATGGCGACAAAGTCCATCTTGGAGGTCTCTACACTCTGGGTCCACCATGGAATGATTGTATTAGTCCTGGGTAGCCTTGACTTCTGTCTTCCCGGGCCCCGACAGCACTGCATTATCGGCTCTGTGATTCTGTAGCTCAACGTCTTGAGAGAGTGTCAAGTCTTTGCCGCGGACTGGCTGACACATGACCATGGAGTCCCGGCCACCATTGGCAACACCCCCCCGTTCCCCCGTTTTGCCCGGTATACCCTTAACAACAAAAATCAGGTGCACGGTATCTAAGGCTCCTTCAAGAGAAGGTACTCTTCGCAAGAATCAATCCCAGAGCATTCTTCGATGACTGCCCGGCGGTCACCACCCAACTTATATGGGCAGGGCAGCACGAGCTCCTCTTGCTGGGTTGGCGGGGGCAGACCCGGGTCGTGAATGGTCACCCTCGGCTTGGACTCGTGGTGTTACCAGCATGTCTTCGACAACCTTATTGGTGGAATGACATTAAGTGGCTTCTGGTTCACTATCGAGAAAGCCATGGCCCATCAAAGGGCCCAGACTCTCCTGTTTGGGGCCTAGTAGATCCAGCCACCGTCAACATTATAGACGGCACCAGCCACAATGTTAGCCTCGTCACTGATCAAGAATGCAATGAACTTTGCTACCTCACTTGGGGAGCCCAGTCTCTTCTGCGCGTTCGCCCTAGTACCAGCTTCTACTCCTATCAGATTATGGACCTCGGACATGGGAGTAAGAACGATCTTCGGGCTCAGTCAACCCATCGAGGGCCGGGCTGCAACTAGAATAAAGAACAGATTTGGGAGTGAGAATAGTTCATGCTCATACATAAGTTTGGGGTTTGCTCTGACAGGACGAGCGTCTCTTTTGGACGTTCTCAGGACACCTGCCATATTCACTGCTGCGTTGAGCTTGCCAAAATGCTGCACCGTCTTCTCGATCCACGCATTCACAGAAGCGCTTTTTCGAACATCTACTGGCACGGCTAGGTACCTCTCGTGACTACCTTGCAACAATTTAACGGCCATTTTCAGCACTGTCTCATTCAGATCAGCCGAGGAGAGAGAGCCCCCCCGAGCTGCTAGTAGTTGAGCTGTTGCAAGATCCATGCCGCGGGCTGCGCCCGTGATGGCAATCTTCATCTGCACATTAACATCGCGACACATTGGTTCGTGAACAACTTAGGTACTCTGGATGCTATTCCGCGATCCGCCGTGACGGTTGCTGTAGGAGAAGCGAGGCTGGTTACCCATCCAAACGTCATCATTGCTGACAGCTTGTTAGCTAAGTATGCTAGGAGGACACTGTATCCCGTTCTTGGAGGTTTCAGTGTCGCCCGTCTCTTCGCCAATGGCTCGCCTTGTTCTAAGGCGGGCTTGGAACTGGGCCCCCGCTTCACTATTGGAGACGAGTGCTTCATTGTGTTCAAAGATAATATACGCGCTAACCATTTAGTAATTCGCCGAGATATTATATTTAAGCTCTAACTAATATTTTCCTTCCTATACTCCTTATAGGTTAACTTACCTTAATAGCTATTACCTAAACCTTTCTATCTTTATAATTAAAACCTTTTTCTTTCTTTTTAAGTTACTCTTATGACTTAATAACTTAAAAACCTTAATCCCCTCCCTATTAATTTATATTAAAAAAAAAGCCCCGGTAATATATTCTCTATAACTTATCCTCTATAGCTAATTTCCCCGCTTTACCTATAGTCTTCTTCTTATTATACCTCTCTTAGCTATTAGATTATATCTAATAAGTTATTAATCTAGCTTATATTTCTTTTTATAACCTTAAGAAATAGATATTTATTAGGCTTTTTATCTCTAAGACTTTTAAGTTATAATAACTTATAGTATTATATAAAATACCTAAGGTTTTATAATACCTCTAGGCACTTTAATATTATAAGAAATATTTCTTTATTTAAGATTATAAATTTAAAATAAATATTTAATTTAATAATTTAATTTATAATAGCTTTTATTATATTAATATTATAAAATAATAATAATTATATATTATAATAAAAGTTATATATCTTAAAAAAAAAATTAAAAAATAAAAAAATATTAATTTTTATATTTAATAATAATATTATAATTATATAATTTCTTAATTTTAATTATTTAATTAATTATAATTCTTAATATTATATTTAAAGATATAATTTTAAGGAATTATAACTTAAGAAAATAAAAAATAAATAATTTTTTTATTTTTTATATAGAGATTAAAATAATTTAAATATCTATAAGAAATTAGATTTTTATAATAATATAATTAAATATAATTTTTTTATTATTATAAAAGTTTAATTAAGTTATTATATTAATATTAACTTATAATATTATAATATATTTAAGATCTATTCTTTATTATAGTTATAGCCTAGCCCTTAATGGGTTACTTAAGCCCGAAGATCGGAGATAAGTGCCCTAGAACTAGTTGCGCGGGGTTGGAGCGAAGAGGTAGCCAAATGACGACTGGTCGAGTGGCAAGGAGGATGCACTTAAATGATGGTCGGTCAGAATCGAAGAATGATAAGAGATCCATAGGAACGAACGTGATGGTGGAACAATGTAATTAAAACATATGAGGGGGTGATCATAGGAAACTCTGTCCAGCTAGATACAATCGAAACAAGCCATGACAGGCGTGTGTATAGAGCCAGTGCCTTGCCAGACACTCGAGAAGACAGTGCGTCGGGAAGAGGAGTGGTGATATCGCCCTGCGGTATAGCAGATGGACATTCCAAGCTGGTCGATATCTCCTGGTCGAGGATATAGGCTCCCCACCACATAGTGCCGCAGAGTGCCATGAGGCCAGGACCGAGACCATCTGGCATGCGACGATGAAAGCCGTCATGCAGCGCAAGGCGGGGTGGTTGGCCAATTTGCATTTCGCGAGCAAGTATTGGCATCTCGATCTGTGAGGAGGCGGCAGGGTGATGACGAACATATTGATACGCGGCGGACCGCATGTCAATGGAGTGGAAATACAGAGCGGCCAACGATAAAACCTCAATTGCCTGTAAAGCCGGACGTTGATCCTGAAGAAAGGCCACGTCAGGAAGCAACGAGAGGGGCCGTTTGCCGCCGGGTCACAACGACTCGGCGTGAGCGCCTTTCCAAAGGCAAGAATCGGGAGATATCCAACAAACTACATTCTGTGCACCTGCGTCGTCTCCCACGGTTGCCTGTGGAAATATTCAAAGAGACGAAGGAACCTTGGCTCATCAAAGATGCGGAAAAGCTCGCCCAGGCCAAACTTTGTACAGAAAGAAGGTATGTCGGGGCAATTTTCAGCATTTTCCAACACGGGAAAGGCTCTGCGACAAAATGTCAAGGTAAAAGCTGGGACGAGGAACCCTGCGAAGTCATTATGTGCTCAAATCAGTAATTAAATCGATGGAGTCACAATGAGGGTCCAGGGAAAGGATAATGGGACATCAAAACACACAAAGACGGCTTGCAGGAGTGCCTTGCACCTAGGCAAAGTCATTCCATACCAAGGTGTTGCGAGATGAACTAGGGCGGCCTGCATCGTCATATGGGGGCTCTGTGTCCTCAGCAGCGAGCCCCAGGTTACAAGAGTCATTGGGAGACTGTCGATCCACATTTATCTTTGGGTATGGATTCGAGCAAGTGAATGGCGAGCAGAAGAGGTGTTGTAAACGACTTAGTCATGGGCCTTGTTTGTACCATCCTCTTGGCTTGGCATACAGAGTCGTTCGCGATAAGAGGCAGGGGGACTTCGGGGTAAGTATCGATCTGACAAAGTTAATCCCATAGTTGTAAAGACCCACCCGGCGTGGCAAAGTCCTTATAACGAATGAGAAGTCCAACTAATTATCGAAAAGATAGAATGGCTTCTGCGGCAAGGTCGGCCGACAGTTATATATGCAACTAATTAACGTCAAGCTACCCCATACTCAAAGACTCCCCGCTCCCAGCCAACTAAGGATCTTTATACCCTGAACTTCAACACATATAAGCCGCTTGCACAGCGTCCTCCCTTACATCAGAAGCCACTGCCTCGCTCTAAGTCGACATTATATTCAAAGATAATATATACGCTAACCATTTGGCAATTCGCCGAGATATCGCATTTAAGCTCTAACTAAGCCTATACTCCTCTATTACCTAAACCTTTATATCTTTATAATTAAAACCTTCCTCCTTAATAGCTTAAGTTATTCCTATAACTTAATAACTTAAAAACCTTAATTCCCCCCCCCGGTAATATATTTTCCCTAACCTATCCTCTATAGCTAATTTCCCCGCTTTATATATATCCTCTTAGTAGCTTTAATATTATAATTAGCTTTAATAAGCTATTAACTTAGCTTATATTTATTATTATTGCCTTAATAAGGTAATATTTTATAGGCTTTATAAATCCTTTAAGCTTTAATAGCTTTATATATTATATAAAATATTTAAATACTTAAAATACCTTTAGGGTCTTTAAAGCTATAAGAAATATCTTATAAATTAAAATAACGTACATGATAAGCGAGCGACGCGGACAAGCGAGCGACGCGCTTTTCCTCCTTATACCTAACCTTCACTTAATTAATTGATTTATCAACTATAAAACATGTCAGACCCAAATATTGAGGCTAGAACCCTTCTTGCCCTTCAGGCCCTTCAAAATAACCTAAACCTACGTATTAAACCTACTGCAAGGATCTATAAGATCTCTGAGGCAAGATTACGTCGCCGGCAGGATGGCATTTAATCTCGAGGCGATATTATCCCTAACTCACGCCGACTATCTAATCTAGAGGAATAGATTATAGTTTAGTTTATTCTCGACCTAGATTCGCGAGGATTTCCTCCCCGATTGCGTGCTGTGGAAGAAATGGCCAACTGATTGCTTGCCGACCGCGATGCGTTACCCGTCGGTAAGCGCTGGGCTCATAACTTCGTTAGGCGACACGAAGAGGTTAAGACGCGTTTTTTTCGTAAATACGACTACTAGAGAGCTAAATGCGAAGATCTAACCGTTATTCGCAACTGGTTTCGGCTTGTGGCGAATATAATCGCGAAGTATGGCATCCGATTAGATGATATCTGGAACTTTGATGAGACTGGCTTTCTTATGGGCATGATTGCAAGCGGAATGGTTGTTATAGGTATAGAAAGGCGTGGACGACCGAAATCAGTGTAGCCTAGAAGCCGGGAATAGATTACGGTCATTCAGGCGATTAACGCGGCCGGCTGGGCGATCCAGCCGTTTATTATCGGTGCGGGCCAATATCACCTCGCTAATTGGTACCGACACAGCAACCTCCCGGGCGATTGGGCTATTGCAACGACCCAAAATGGCTAGACCGATAACGAGATCGGTCTCGAGTGGCTAAAGCACTTCAACCGGTATATAAGCAATCGATCAATTGGTTCCTATCGTCTTCTGATCCTAGATGGCCACGAAAGTCACTACTCCGTCGACTTTGAGAGATATTGCGAGGAAAATAAGATCATCACGCTTTGTATGCCGCCTTATTCGTCTTATCTGCTTTAGCCCCTTGATGTCGGGTACTTTAACCTACTTAAGTAGGCTTATGGTCGGGAAATTGAGCGTCTGATCAGATGCTCTATAACCCACGTTTTAAAGACCGAGTTCTTCCCGGCCTTTTATGCCGCATATTAGGCCACTATGACAGAAAGAAATATTAAGTTAGCCTTTAGAGGGGCTAGGCTTGTTCCTCTTGACCCAGAAAGTGTGGTCTTAAAGCTTGATGTGTAGCTATGGACGCCAACGCCTGCCGAGGAGGTAGCTAGCCCCTCGACCCCTTGGGTCTCAAAGACCCCAAAGACTATCCTCGAGGCCTAATCTTAGTCTGAATACCTCAATAGACGAATTAGAAGGCATTAAAGTAGCTCCCTAGAGTCGATTCTAGGAGCTCTTAAGTTACTTGCTAAGGGAACTACGGCAATAATGCATGAGAATGCCTTATTGAGGGCTAAGGTCTAAGACCTTTGATAGGCAAATGAGATATTAAGCCGGCGGCGGAGGGCAAAAAGGACCCGACTATAAAGAGGAGGGGTAATGATAGTAGAGGAAGGAAGGCAAGTAATTGATTAGAGGGATGTTGATGCGTAGGTAGTGGCGGAATCGTCGAGAAGTGGTGGTCGAGGAAGGTCGGTCGGACCGGGGGTTCGGCGCTGTGGAGTGTGCGGCAAGCCCGGGCATAATGTAAGAACGTGTTAGGTAGTGATTGAGACGTCTGGGGAAGAGTATAGTGGGTAGTTTTAATTGATTAATTGATTTGTTGTGTTTTTATAGTGATTTCTAGTTAAGAGCGTAGTAAAAGCGCGTCGCTCGCTTGTCCGCGTCGCTCGCTTATCATGTACGTTAATTAATTTAATATATTAAGAATTATTTTATATTTTATATAATTTAATTTATTTTTTTATTATTAAAAAAATAAAAAAAAAGTAATAATTCTTATAAATTATAATAATAATAATAATAATAATAATAATATTATTATTATTATTAGAATTAGGATTATATTATTAATTAATTATAATTCTTAATATTATATTTAAAGATATAATATTAAGAGATTATAACTTAAGAAAATAAAAAACTAATTTTATTTTTTATTTTTTATATAAAAATTAAAATAATTAAAATACTTATAAAAAGTTAAACTTTTTATAATAATATAACTAACGTACTTGATAAGCAAGTGAACCAGTTAAGTAAGTGAACCACTTTCCCTTACCCCTCTAGATAGAAATCGCCATAAAAACACTATAAACCATTTAATTAATTAAAACTACTTACTATACTCTTCCCCAGACGTCTCAATCACTACCTGATAGGTCCTTGCATTATGCCCGGGCTTATCGCAGATACTATAGCGCCGAATACCCGGTCTAACCGACCTTCCTCGACCACTACTCCTCGACGATTTGGCCACTACCTGCGCATCTATATCCATTTGATTAATTGCTTGCCTTCCTTCCTTTACCGTCATAACCCCTCTTTTCTGTAGTCTAGTCCTTTTTGCCCTCCGGCGCCGGCTTAGTATCTCATTCGCCTCTCGAAGGTCTTTGTTCTTAGCGGTCAATAAGGTAACCTTATGCATAATAGCCTTTGTCCCCTTCGTAAGAGACTGTAGAGCCTCTAAAATTGACTCTGGGGAGCTGCTTTGATGCCTTTTGATCTGCCTTTCGAGGTATTTAGACTGAGATCTGGCCTTAATCACGGTCTTTGGGGTCCTTGAAGCCCAAGGGGTCGACGGTTTAGCTGCCTCCTCAACCGGCGTTGGCGTCCGTAGCTGAATATCAAGCTTTGAGACCATAGTTTCTGGGTCAAGAGGAACAAGCCCAGCTCCTTTAAAAGCCCCCCTGATATTTCTTTCTGTCATAGTGGCCTCGTGTGCGGCGTGGAAGGCCGGAAAGAACTCGGTCTTTGAAACGTGGGTTATAGAGCATCTGATTAGATGCTCTATTTCTCGACCATAAGCCTTCTTCAGTAAGCTAAAGCACCCGACGTCAAGGGGCTGGAGTAGATGAGACGAATGAGGTGGCATATAAAGCCTGATAATCTTATTCTCCTCATAATATCTCTCGAACTCGATTGAGTGGTGACTTTCGTGGCCATTAAGGATTAGAAGACGATAGCGACTATTTGATCGCTTGGCTGTGCACCGGTCAAAGTGCTTGAGCCACTCGAGACCGGTCTCGTTATCGGTCTAGCCATTTTGGGTCGTCGCAATAGCCTAATCGCCCGGGAGGTTGCTTTCTCGGTACTAATTAGCGAGGTGATATTGGCCCGCGCTAATGATGAATGGCTGGATCGCCTGGCCTTCCGTATTGATCGCTTGAATGACTGTAATCTATTCCCGGTTTCTAGGCTGCATTGATTTCGGCTTTGAATGCCTTTCTGCACCTGTGATAACCATTCCGCTTGTAATTATACCCATAAGAAAGCCAGTCTCGTCAAAGTTATAGATATCATCTGATCGGATGCCGTACTTCGCGATTGTATTCGCCATAAGCCGAAACTAATCGCGGATAATAGTTGGATCTTCGCATTTAGCTCTCTGGTAGTCGTATTTGCGAAAGAAATGCGTCTTAAGGTCTGGGTGCCGCTTAACGAAGTTATGAGCCCAACGCGTGCCAACTGGTGGCGCGTCGCGGTCGGCAAGCAATTGATTAGCCATTTCTTTCATACCACGAAGCCTAGGGGGGAATCCTCGCGAATCTAGATCGAGAATAAAGTGAATAAGGATCTGTTCCTCTAGATCAGATAGCCGACGTGATTTCTGGATAGTATCGCGTCGAGATTGGATGCCATGCTGTCGGCGACGTAATGTTATTCGATTAACCGTGTATATATCTGCGGCGCGTCGGAGGCTTAGTTTTGGGTTATTTTGAAGGGCCTGAAGGGCAAGAAGCATTCTAGGCTTATAATTAGACTGTGATATGCTGGGTGGTTGAGAATCAATTGATTAAATAGAGAGGATGTAGGATGAGGGATTTTTGGTTCACTTGCTTGACTGGTTCACTTGCTTATCAAGTACGTTAAGTATAATTCTTTTATCATTATAAAAATTTAAATAGGTTATTATATTAATATTAGGTTATAATAATATATTATATTTAAGATTTATTTTTTATTATAGTTATAGCCTAGCCCTTAATAGGTTAACTAAGCCTAAAGATCGCTCTAAGTCGATACCCTGCAAAGATAGGTTCCATACTGTTGAATTGGCAGCTATAGCGGGCAATTGCGGAAGCACCACTAACTAAAGTGGCGCGCGCTATGCTTTTTGGCTCAGTGGTGACTTTCGACACATACCACAGACGACTGATTTCGGTGTCATTGTCATCGTTGCCGGTGTCTTGGGTCTCTGCACTCCTCATCGCATTCGACAGTAATTCACCGACTATAGAGTAAAGGTTCTAGACGCTGCCTCCGATGTCGGTGGCACCGAGTATCAGAACGCATACCCAGGTTGCCAATTCAACTCCGAGTCTCTTTCTTATGCACTTTTCTTCGATAAAGAGCTTCTCGACAAATAGCATCGGAAGGAGTCTTCTCGGTCCAGCCTCCCCTCTAGGACTTAAAACATCTCGGCAGAGATGATGGCCGAGATTATCAAGAGACATGAGTACAACTCGATTTCCGACATTTGCGCCCAATTGACTTCGGATTTCATGTATCTCTCCGATCCTCCCAAGTTATCCGATGTTTCTCAAGAGGAAAATATGTGTGCAGTTACGGGAAAGGTTCTATAACGCAACCAGCATGGGCAAGTGGCTCAGTGTTTTCTCTGATATATATACAGATCGCTTAGCTAATAAGCTCTACACTGATTTCATGGTCGTCAAGATCAGAGAGCGAGTTCCAATCCGATTTTAGCCTATAAGCTAGTTCTGAAAGATCTTTAGTACCAGGTATGTGCCCGTAGAAAGTAGATATTATGAGGCATATAATAAACCGCATGTTCACCTCACAGATCAGAAGGAAGCCCCTGTCAAGAGTATCACGGCGATTGGCATCACAACCTCAGATAGAACCGAATATGCTTCAGATGTCCTCATCTGTGCCCCAAGCTTTAAGGCCATGACCGGTGATTTCGGTACTATTGATTAGCATGGGAAAGACGACCGTCCTCTTATCGCCAACATTACTGATAACCCCAAGAACCGCACCAGAGCAATCTGGCCCGGCCATTGACCCGAAACCTACCGGGGTTATACCATTTCTGATATGCCTACTCTGACTATGGTCCTCAGGCCTCATTGGCCATTTGGAAATGCTACCTCCAACATCGAGTTTGTGGTTATAAGAGTTACGCATGGGGCCTGGGTTCGTCCGAAATTGGATAAGATGGTTGTTACCATAGCGAAGAGGAGCGACCCTAAGCTTGAGTGGGAAGGCGAAGAAGTCGGGGCGCTGCTTTAAGTTCTCGGTGAGGCTTTCATCGGTCTTGAGAAGCATGTCTTTGGGGGAAGGGGTGAGCCCCGGTAGATAAATAAGAGTGTGCTGGTCATGGACGAATGCTGGTCTACCCTAGGCTTTCTCGAAGGGTTTATTTGCGAGAGGGGGAAAGAGAAAAACAAAGGTGTTCCGTAGTGAAAGTGTAGAAATTAACTTTGTGAGTGTATTAATACAGTCGTCGGGCACGTCTTTCACCGCAGGCTTTCCCCATTGAGTCTTCTGCAAGCTCCACCTAAAGGCAAGAATATATTCTGTCAATCAGGCAATTAGACCCCGTCATGAAGCTGAGATGCATCCGTCGCTAGAAACATATAGAGACCAGTAAGCTCATCCACATTTCTGAGACGATGCTTCCAGGCTTGCCAGCAGCTATCGTCGCTCGGCTGGTGGCTTGCGAGACCAAGACCAAGAAAGATCCGTTTAGGTTGATATCGATTACTCGTTGGAATATGGTCGGGTTATAGGTCTCCGCCTTGAGGTTAGAGTCTGCGATGCCTGCGGCCTGGAGCAGGATGTCGGGAGCGCTGTACTCCTTGACTATGGAATCCACGGCAGAGTTGAGTCATGACGCATGTTTACCTTGTAAAGGATATGGGAATGCTGGGCTTTTTATAGAGTTCTGCGAAAGAGGTCTCGCCGAGTTCTTGGTCGGCGTCGAACAGGATGATCCGCTGGGCTCCCGGCTCGGCACAGGCACGAGCGATATTGTTGTCTAGGCCCCGGGCACCGGCAGTGACTAGAACAGTCTTGCCATAGATAGTCATGTTCTGGAGAGTCCGGTGGAGGCAATCAAAGACATTAGGACAAAGGGGATTAATCGCGTCGGCGTCGGCGTCGACGCTTTGGCCAGTGGCGGTAGGGTGGGGGACTCATAGCCTGGCCGGATTGCGCCTAAGGCGGTGACTGTCGATGGCAGCTTGTTATCATGGCCTGTTGAAGGGGTTGCTGCTTCGTGGTATGTAGTTAGGCTTCTTTGTTCATTTAAGTAGCGTCTGTCTGGTAGAGCGTAATCGTGTGAATGTCTGTGAGGCGGCGTTGGCGGTCAGTCGTCTCACCCTCACAGTATCCCACATTAAAGACATGATGGGCAGTGTAGGTGTAGTACAGGCCCAATGATGGAATGAACGAGGTGACTGGATAGCTTCACAGTTTTGGAAATTAAACCATACCGGCAGGTTTGACCTCTGAAATACTTGGTCTATTATGAATGGCTTTTGAGACTGAACTGTGTCGAAACCCAAGACTGCTCTGCTTTGGTTACGCGAAATGTCCAATCACCTTGTGGTCAAGATTCTGACGCCGAAGAAGGTGGGCTTTGACCAAGATGAGGTGAGAGCCCAATCGGAGGAGTGCTTTGTCTCCACGTCCATCGGCGCCGACGAGATGAGAGCGTTGGAAAGCGAAACTCCGGTCAGGCTCGAGAGTCCTGCGGCGGGTTATAGTCTCATGATGGTGGCTCGTGCCTACTACGACCTCTACACTACACACACATGAGCCCATTGTATGCATGTGGCGTTTCGTCAACTTTGCTCACTTCCCTTTGTGCTTCACTGCCTGAACTTGGAAATATCTTGACGACAGAAACTCTTGGTGAACACCTGAGATCATGTCTCAACGGTCTTATAAGGGTAAGTTGGGCATTATTATCGGAGGCTCTCGCGGTGAGTCCCAGTTGGTGCCGATGAAACAAGAAAATAACGAATATTGGCGTCTTCTCAGGTGTTGGAGTGGCGGTAGCCCACCGGCTGGCTGTTAAGGGATGCAACCTGGTCCTCGCATACACATCTGATTTTTCAACCGCCTCGACTGAGGAGCTTTGCAAGCAGCTATCTGACACTTACAAAATATCATGTGGCTGCGTTCAGGCTGATCTCGCATCGCCGATCGAGGCCTCCCAAGCTATCCTCCTCACCGCCCAGATAGTCTTCAAAACCTACGCCTCCGATAAGCCATTCCATGTGGACATCTTAATCAATAACGCCGGTGTATCGTCCAAGCAGCACATGAATAATGATAAACTAGGGCCCGTTGAGCCCAAGGAGTTCGAGCGCGTCTATTCCATCAACGTCCTTGGTCCCCTATTGGTCACTCGAGCCATCATACCTTATCTTCCCTATGATCGCTCTGGTCGTATCGTCATAGTTTCCAGTGTCTCCCCCTCAATCGGCTATCAGGGTCAATCTGTCTACGCCGGAAGTAAAGCTGCCGCCGAATCGATGACGCGTGTCTGGAGACGTGAACTTCATGACCGAGCCATGGTTAACTATATTAACCCCGGTCCGGATTGAGGAGATGGCGTGGTTCGGGGGCATGGTGTCGGTGTCAGGGCGAAAGGCTAGTGGACCCGGGGAGCTTGCCAATGAGAGGGGACATGATACTTTCTGAGGTCGCGGGGAGTCTTGACATATCATTTGGAAGAAATCGGGCATAGTGCTCTCTTGATTCTCCGAGGATCCAGTCTTCGGACCTCGGGTTTCGGCCCCGCCCTCGGCGCCGAGTGGGGCAATGCGGGGTTTCCTTTTTGGGCAGCTAGTCGCCAAGACTCCCGGCTTCGCAAACAGGCTGTTCGTGAATAGCTTCATATTGGTTCTTGGCGTTTGACGATGGGGAAACGGAGTTGAGCCCTTAAGACACCGCTGATTTGGGCTACCATGATATTGCTTGTCGTATAAGACAATTAGTAGACACGCTTGCAAGAAGCACTGGCAAGTGATGCACCCTAAACACCAAGTACCGTCTCCTCCCAGAAGATCATAATGAAAGTCACACAGCTGAGGCTCTCGCCGCCGTTCCTTGAGGACATCGCTCAGACCCTGGCCAAGGCGCTCCCCTCAAACTATATCACCTCATCGGCCACAGTCACCGACCTGCGCCAGGCGCCCTTCAAGGTCACCGGCGAGGGTCTCACCGGGTCCGAGACTGCTGCCGACATCGGTGGCCAGGTTGACCTACTCCCCCAGCCATATCTCCACAAGACCTACTCGCTTATCGAGACCGCTAAGCTCATGGGTCTGTCTCCAGGAAAGGGAGCCATTATCGGGGCAGGGGCTGGCCCCTTTCTCGTTGACGGCACCAACTCAGAACTCGCCCACCATCTCAGCTGGGGGAACGGTTTCGACAGCGTGACGAACCTGACTCGGGCCGCCCAGCTAAGAAAAGAGGGCAGTGCGTTGCCGGTCTGCTGTCCCTTGTCTGGAAGTACCGACTCTGGCCTGATGATGAATCTCTACGGATCGAAAGGCCTTCCGGGACCGGTGATCAAGCCCAGCGCACGCGGTCGCCAGGGTGATGTCAGCAGCTGTGCGGATTTCATCCGCCAGTCCCTCGCAAAAGCCTATGGTGTAGATCTCCAGGTCTCCCTCAGGAGCGTGTTCATCATAAAGTCAGGCAAGGCCAAGTTCCACGTCATACCACCATTCCCAAAGGTCGACCCGCCGCCGTTCAAGTTTCGCAACCAGGAGCACCTCGACGGCTGGTTGTCGTACCATACCTTTGGAGGGCCTATGATCCGCCTCGCAGTCCTCCACTGCGGGGATCCTGAGAAGATTGGCATCAGACTGGAGCACACGCATTGCTATTCAAATGAGAGGGGAGAGGGGGCTCACTACCATTACGATCTACAAGACTCTCCCGAGAACGAGGAGGTGGAGTACGAAAGATACTTCAACACCATCAAGACCTTCCACCAGATTAATTACGCGAGAACGGACTAGCTAAACAATAGTTGAAGATATCTGAGCAAGCAAAAGGAGGTCTAGTAAGGTGACCCTCCATTGCCCCGCAGCATTTCCCTGAGACTTCTTCGCCAATATCATGGGCTAATCAAACCTCGTGAGGTTCGTTTGCTTAGCAATGTCCATAGTAGAGATCTTCCAGTAGCGGATGTCATATTCACCAAATCTTTGATCGCGATGAGTCGCTTGAAAGGATAATACTGTTATCTAGGGTGTCAGCCTAAGAGCTAGGACACCGTCCATCATGAACCAAACACCTACTCTGGCTAGCATCACTTCAAGCCCGGGTACAACTGTACAATTGATCGGATTGAGAGACTACGAGTACAGATGAAACACTTTTTCAAATTTCAAGAAAGATGAGTGAGTGGTGCAAGGTCATTAGATCACCGCTTCCTATCGTGTACATGCTGATGTTCACTTTCATCTTTGTTCATGCACAGAGAGGCCCAACCAGCATCTCGTAAACCTGTACAGCAGCAGAAGCAATAGTCAGGTTGGAGTCAATAGTGGCAGCTTTGGTCACAGCTTTAGCCTATTAGTTGTGACGTTAGCAATTCAGGCTCACCAAAACATCGTGTTAGCGCAGAATCACCAGACGAGCGCCAAACTCCTTGGACTCCTCGACCTCCCTCAGGTACTAGGGCCCTTTCCTCATCTTGAGGGCGTACTTCTCAAACTGCACATTCCAGCCAGCGGCGCCGCAGACAATGTCAAAGATCTACTCGGCATTGAGGCCTGCAGCATCTGTTAATGCGTGTGACTCGGCAGTCGCAGCCAGGTGCACTCCGACCATCATGTCCTCAATATCCTGCAGCGTGATGCCTGAAGAGCTCGCATCCTTGGTGACCTTGGTCTGCTAATGCACGGCGTCGTCGGGCTCGTCGCGGAGGTATAGGCGCCAGGTGGCCGAGTCGTCCATACCTGGCCAGCCGATGTAGACGGTGGTCTAGTAGATCTGCTCGGCCATGGCAACGAGGGGCACGGGGACCGACTTCTCGCCTGCGGTTCGCACGATGATGGACAAGTCCTTTTGGCTATCGGTCATGGCTGAGAAAACCGTCTCATCGCCATCGAGGGCATGGGTAATACGGTTCTTCATGATTGAACTGGCGCCCGCGCCGCCTTGAAGGTGGTCATAAACCGTCTGGGTGTTGAGACCAGCCCTGACAGCAAGAGCCATGACCTCGGCGACCAGCGCGATAACAATCTCGGGCCTGACTTGGTGGACGACTTTTCCGTTGACACCGGAACCCGTTTCACCATGATGAGTCAGTTGTCTTGATCCGGCCAATCTTGGAAACGAACGACCGAGAAGAGGGTTGGCAAGGTCGAGACCAGCGTCGGTGCCGCAGGCAAAGATAGTCACTGATCAGCGGCCCTCCTGGAAGAAGGCCGACGAGACCTGGAAGTGGTTGATGACGATGACGAGCAGCGCTTCGGCGGCTTCGGCGGCTTCCTTGGGACTCAAGATTGCCTTTCCTCCTCTTTGAACGAACATGTCGACGAGGGCGGGGACAATCTCATAGCCAGAGACCGTGAAGCCGTTCATGATCAGGTTCCTGGGCATGCCAATGCCCATGGCACCAAGGCCACAGACGCTGACGCGCGGCAAACTGGATTTGGGAGACATGATGAGATAATGGGAAGCTGGATATATGTGGGCTTGTGAATGTTTCATGTCGTGATTGCAGTGAAATGGAGGTCTTAGTTTACATGATATATTCCATTTCTATACTATCGTGAGCCTCCACCATGTTCCACCATTTCTCTCCAGTCATCACTTACACTCTCGGCCCCGACAACCAACCGCTGCCCCGCGCAATCACCATGCCCGGGAAATGGAAAGGGTGTGCCCGTAATAGGCTTCTCTGGCGGACAATGTAAAGCCCCATGGTCTACATACCTAACCTTCCACACTGGGTGACGTTCCTGAATGCTGCGCCAGACGCGAGTGCATCAATCAGTGGAGGAAGGGATCATGATAGTGTGTAAGGATCTGTGCCACGGTAGCGACGACGACTAATACCTCTTGCTGGTCAGTCTCGTCTTGACGCTTACACATTTCTAGCACAAAAATGGGCGAGGGGGCCATCAGCAAAGGGACATTACGGGTTCCGTACGCCCAGGTAACTTACCTGCAAATGCCGGCGACATGATTGTGTAGTTGGTAGCCCATCTCAGGTGCCGCTTGTACGACTCGGACTGCACCACCCGATGCATTTGGCCCATGGGTATGGACAGGACAAACTTGACAACTTCCATTAGGATCATGTTGCAGCTCATTGCCATTGACAGAGACTGGTTATTAGTCAGACGGCCAATTGTCGCACATCCCAAGAACATCATGGTGTAACTTGGCTGGCATTGGGTACTGGTGCCCTGGAAGGAGGACAAGTCGTAGCCGCAATCTTTGTGAGGAGCGTCCCAGTGTTGGAACCATTCCTCAAATCTCGTGTTCATGCCCTGCATTCTCTGCAGCCCGCTACTTTCGAGATCAGTGGCTAACGTGATGGCACGCAGGGGCTCGTCACGAATCTGTACGGTCTCAACCAGAGAGGCGAGTCTCATGTTTGTTGGTGGTACGTGGGACTGACATGTTAGATGGACCAGGTCTTACGAGGATACCGGTGGCATTCGGGATGTCTTGGTTATGCCCATGGCAATCTCGCGCTCGATGAAGCACAGCGCGAGCCAGACCCGTGCCCCGCGGATGATTTGCCTCCGCTTCTCCGAATGGCTGAAATAGCTGATCTGGTCGGGCATCTGCTCGTCCTTGTCGAGGTTGAGATCGAGAGCCATCTACAGTGTGTGGCCCAGGGCGTACCATGTGCTCTCAGCGTAAGCCACGAGCAGGATCATAGCCTAGACCTTGCCAAGCGATACGGGATAGTAAAACAAGCTCCCAGACATCAGGTCCTTAACATCTTGCACGCACGCAAAGCTCGAGGGTGACCCTCCGATACACGAAGCAAGGAAGGGTATGACGGTGAAGCAAAACGGCTCTCGAGTGTGCAACATCCTGAAGCTGTTGAGTATGGGATCGAATATCCGCAGAAAGTTGACCACGTTCATCATGAAGCTGTTGAACAGGTGCCAGGCGTGTTTCTGGTAGATGAGAGAGACCACCAACGATAATATCGTCTTGACGCACGTTCTGGATAAAGAATAATAGCAGACAGGGTGCAGGCCTGTGCTGCCCGAAACTATGGTATGCATCGGAAGGCGTCTTGTTATGGTCTTGGGTCGAATCACCGCGGTGGCTCATGTTGTGCGTGGCAGAAGCTGGGGCCCTTATGTCCTTGGACGTCAGCTCCGAATTTTCCGCCGTCTTAGTGAGCCGATAGATGGCAGACCGTTCCCCAGGCGACTCTCACATATTTGCGTCGCCCATGGCGGCCGTTGGGAGGCCGTTATATACCTGTGCATCTGCACCTGAAGCCGCCGTCGGGAGGAGGTCAGATCGTGAGGTGGCATGATTAGGGGTGACAAGCTCTCAGTTCTGCGACGTTGTAGGTCTAGAACAGAGTCAGTGTCGTGAATCGCGGTTTCGCATCTGGACTTGGGGCAGTCACTATTCTAGTTGTTCAATGACATTGTTGTCAGCCACATAACCAAAGAACACACTTAAAGACACACGGCAGCATCAAAACCCAATGCTGCAAAACACTATTTGGGGCAGTCACCCATCGTGGAAGGCATCATCTCGTTTGGATACTGTTTCTCTCCTGCGAGAACCGACAGCGTCGAATATGCAGCTCGGAGCAGGCTCAGCAGCTCAGCCAGATCGGAGAAGCAATGTGTGGGCCTATGAATCGCGACTGAACATTTGGTGCCATTAGCCATTAAGGATTTGTCTAAGGCTGTGCAGAGAGCAGCATGCAAGGCTGCCCTCTCCGTCTTAGGACCCCAGGTTTTCTTGAAGCCTCTTGCCACCCTTACAAGATGGGTCGATAGAGTCTTAGTGTGATCAGTGAAGTCATGCCTGCGTGCGATGCAGAGAATGTCGTGGAGTTTGTAGGGAAAATCCGAGTCAGGCAATAATAGAGTGTCTAGGCAATGATCAATGGCAATGAGGCAAAAGCCCCGACTCGGCGCCGAGTATCCTTCACCCATGTCAAACCACAGACCATCCCCAGACACCATCTCTCATGGGCTGATTTATCCCGCGACTCACGGATCCGTCCAGTGCCCCGATTTATGCTGATGGAGTTGTCTCTTCCATTGAGGGAGAAGGGGAGATCTCGCACTTGAAGGCTCTCAAAACTGTCCTGACCAACTGGAGACTCTGAATGCTCGTGGCCGGATATCACTGCATCATCTCGACTCTTGCACTCTCCTACTTCTATCCCTAAATTGCCTCGAGCCTTGGTTACAGCAACACTCGAGCACAGTAAGTCATCTCCTTTTTGGCCATTCTCGAGCAAACAGCTAACGATTAAAATCTGATTCATGACTTCCCCCATGTACGTTTGACAACATCCATCTTAGATATTCACATGTCATTGTGTCCCTTGAGTATCCCTACTGACATGATTCGCAGCTATTCCACTGCTTTCTCGATCGCGGTTCCTTGTTGTATCATGGCCGACCGTTGAGCCATGACATTTTCCAACGGGGTATTGGTTCATGCCGCCTCTCAGGCGGCTAAATAGGACACCTTTCCCATCTTAGTACATCTTGATCATTGCTAGGGTAAAGGCCTCATCAAGGTGACCTATGACCTTCCCTTCGACTCGATTATGGTCGACATGACTCATTATCCCAAAGCTGACAACTTGGCACGGACAAAGAAGCTCGTCGCCTACTGCCACGCCAATAGCAAGGCCACAGAAGTAGAGCCCGGCAGGATTAAAGGCGACGGAGACGACATCTCCGACATGGCTGATCTAAGCGCACTGATGACCACATATGAGGAGGCACAGGCGTTTGTCGATGCTGGTGTTGACTTTTGGCCCCGGCTTTCGGCAACGTTCACAGAGAGTATGGAACTCAAGGCATTGTTCTCGAATGCGACAGGTTAGTTTTGAGGGTCTGGAGGTGTTTCCATAAAGCCCTAGACGACCTTTCTGACGTTCCCCATAGACTTGATCGTATTCGTGAGATCACGAACGGCTAAGGTGTTGCCGTTGTTATTCACGGCGTCAACAATTTCTCAGCCGATCTATACAACAATTTGATTGCGGCCGGCATACTAAGATCAATGTCAACCGAGGGATCCTATCTCCGTATTACAAGCATCTTCGGGAGAGTTGCAACAAGATTCCGTCCACTCAACTGAGGGAGGAGTGTATAGAGGTGGTTGCTAAACGCATGGGACGCCACATGGATATCGTACTTTCAAGCGACAAGGCCTAGCTTTAGATGCAGGAAGTCGTCATGACTTGAGAAGACTATTTCCGACTTTAGTAGTCAATCCAAGTCATACTTGCAGTGTTGCCCTACACTTCTGTACCTACCGCCGATGCGGTTCCATGAGGCTAGGAACTGCTGCCGCGTTGTATCTCAAGCGTGGTGTTTGCCTCAGCGATGGTGCTTCTCGGCAAGATATAACCCAAATTATGCAATTTGCTTGTTACATAGCCAAGAAGGTTTTCCGGCGGAGGAACAAAGGGGGCAACTGATGATCTTTGCTTCGGATTTAGTCGGGGTTGTGTTGTGTCACCCCAACCGAAAGGGGTGCTCCTGTAGCATGAAACTCGTCAGACCTCGACTGCTCTCAAGCTCAGCTTCCTGAGCTTTTGCTATTTTCTATGGCGCAAAAAACCTGGTTTTGGGCGCTCGTGAATCTTTTTCATGCAACACAACTATTTCACAAACCTGACAAGATGTTTGCGCCAGTGCCTCTCCGAACTACTAACGTGACTCCTCTCGAGTTCTCAGTGCTCCATAGCGCACAGAGAACCATGGTAACGGCAGTTCAGGGCCTGCCAGGATATAAGGGCAAAAATTTCACCTTCAACACCGGCTAGAAGCTGCCATGCATTGGCTTGGGTACCTTCCAGGACTCTGACGAGCAGGAGATGTCCGTCTTTACTGCTCTAAGAACGGTATTCGCCATGTTGACAAAGCTCACAAGTATGACTGCTCTCTAAAATCTGTCTTTATCGTAACTCTGATAGTTACTGGTGCTGACGCTACACGATTGCAGTTATGGGACAGAAAAGCAGGCCGGCCAGGGAATCAGACGAAGCCGCATCAAACGCGAGGGGGTCTTCATCACTGCGAAACTATGGTGCAACGCCCACCATCCAGGAGACGTCGAGCTTGCCCTCGCTGAGTCCTTGAGAGATCTCGGAGTTGATTACGTCGACCTTTACCTGATGCACTGCCCTTGCTCAATGAAAAGGGGCTCCGAGCTGCTGCCCTTCGGCTTCGACGGTAAGATTATCACCGACCCGACTTATTTCGTGGACACTTGGAAGGCCATGAGAAAGCTATTACCGACAGGAAACACCAAGGCCATCGGAGTCTCGAACTAGCATTAACTGGGGTATTCAAGGGGGGACGGTCTTCGGGCTCGATCTTCGGGCTCAGTTAACCCATCAAGGGCCGGGCTGCAACTATAATAAAGAACAGACCATTCAAGGAGGGACGGGTTAAGAATATGATGGCGGCTTCGCTACTTACCACGCTATGAGGTCTGCGCCGATAGGGTGCGGAACCATCATCTGCATGGTTGTGGGCCGGAACCAGGGAGGAGTGCTCGTATACTTCAGACTTGGTACTAGGACCGTGTCGATTGCAATGGATGTCTACCCTTGTGACATGGGCGGTTAACGTACCCTGAAAAAGAGTTAAAGTCCCCAGTACGTGGCACGATATTCAGGCATGCCCCTCAGATGGCAGACGGGCCACAAGAGCAACTTAGACTGAGTTCAAAGTGTATTTCGAGGGTTTTGAAACACAAAGTCCTCGATCTTGGGCTGGCCAATGCTGTCTTTATTTTGTTTGGCCCGCGGCATGAGCATTCGGATTTTCACATCCCTAGGCGTCGATGTGAGCTGCCACACTGCCAAGTTTCCAGGGCTCCCACAGGAGGGCAGGTTGACAACGGGACTTAGCGTCGGGGTGCCAGATGGCAAGTCGTGCTCGAGACTGACACCGACCGAAAGTTAGTCCAAGTTGTTCATCGAATCGAGCAGCCCGAAGTGACGCGCCTTGCTATGAATGGTGATCGATAGCAAAGTAATCCTCAACTCCGTATAAGCCACCGGTACATTCTTCGATGCTAAATGCAATTGGAGAGGTTTGGTGGATCGGAATAGAGGGAGGTTTCATTCCCGCCGGGGCCTTACCCAGAAAATAAAACCAGTAACACAAGTGGCTGAATACATGCCTGGCCAACCGTCAAAACCACAAACACGGGGTAGGAGTCAAGTCCGGCCAAAATCATGTATTATCTAGGTAATTCGGTTAGTTTCATTCCGTCAAGGGCTCGTAGAAGCGGTGGGGGGGCTTCTGGCAGGTTAAAGGGGCAAAGCGAGTCAAATGGGAAAGATATGCCTCCTTTCTGCAACACTTCAACTTTGTACTCTAAAGGACTTACTGTCTTTTGGTTCAGTTATTCCATCGGGTGCCAGGTCTCAACTACAACAACGAACACAATATCAAAGTCTCTAGAACAGAAATACATCTTTCATGTTCAAGGTGGGTGACAAGCAGCCTACATCCCGGAATGGGGGGAGGCCTCCCTCCATTCCGGCAAGCTCCGTCAGGGCTCCCGACAGCTCCAGCAAAAGTGCCCTTGCTGTCATTACCGTTTTGCTTTCCTCTGGGTGCGTCAAGACCCAGAACTCCTTTTCAGCTACTTGTTCTAGGGAGATCTTACTCGCTCCTTTAACGCTCATGCCTTTTTCCTGTACCATCCATGCTTGCTTCGCTCGGTATGTCTGCACCCGATCAGCGGCCTTAGGTTCATCAGGGACAGTGTTACAGTCGCATTTGTTGGCGCGTAAAAGGCTGGGAATAACACAAAACACATGAATGCTCGCTTCTTGGATTTGGAGGTAACGTCGCACCAGACCATCGCTTCTCAACTCACTAACAGGGCAGAGATTAGACATTACCTTCACATCTTGGCAGTATCTAGATCTGCACAATAGGTTATTAGCGGCGAAATAAGAGTCCTCTAGTACTCCTTATCAACGTACACAAGGTCAAGTCTTGCTTCTTCGTCTCTCGCTGCGAGATGCCATTGCCCATGAACCAGAAGGAGTTGGCATGAGCAAGGCCAGCGAAATCAACGCATCAAGTTGTAAACGATCCAGTGGCTTTACATTGATGTATGTGGTTTCAAAATCCTCTTGCCGAGGACTTTCAATGAACTTCATAAAGTCATTGCTTAAGTCCGGCCAAACAGCAGTTATCTTGCCGGTGTTACGATCCTTGTCTAGGCAGGTGGAATGCACCATATCAGCCACCCTGTCCCTGTACTTTCGCGCTCTGAAGAGGGAGTGCACTTACACCAACTCTGGCAAGACCCTTGCCAGACCATGTCTTTATGTGCTTCCTGGGTGTAAGCGTTAAATGCATCTTGGGCCGACTGCTTGACCACAGGCGTTCTACTCTGATCACTTTGCATCTTCTGAATTACTTGTATAATATATGAAACGCTTCACGGAATAGATAACGGCTGAGGCCTTGAAACTGATCACTAAGAGGTGTTGAGATGGCTCACCTCCACTCAATGCATGGCACCAAGGATACATTCACAATAGGCCTAATTAGGGCCAAGGATCGTTGCGTGGAAATTAGTAGATACTTGTGATTGATATTTCAGTTTAGTACTCACTGAAATAATTTGGCAGCCTAGCGATGGCGAGACCAAGATATGCCTTGGGGCCCTTGGCCCGCCATCTGTCTTTCAAGCTTACCCCGTCACGGCCCAGGATATAGAATCGAGACGAGAAGGATGTGTTAAAGCCAGTGGCATAAATGAGGACTTATAGCTTACGGAACCGCCCGTCGACCGTCTCGATGCCATTTTCTGTGACTCTCGAGATGTCGGTTCTGATTACGTCTATGTTCGGGCACTGGACGCAAGGCCAGGAGTGATACGGCGACAGCTCAGCTCCCAGCTATTAAGGTATGTTAGAAGCTCTCCCTGGAACTCAAGATCAGACACTCGAAGTACCTCGGAATTGGCTTTTCTTTTGCAATTTCGGTCACTTGAGCGTTTCCTTCATCTTATTCTCCGCCCACTGTAGTCTCGTCAACGAAGATGTCGGAAACAAAAAACAGTACCGTGTGTGTGCACCATCTTGCCATCCCTTTGTGCCTTTGAATCGCTGTAGTTACTGGCGAAGTTCTCGTTCATCTGCTGCTCGATATCCTTTCTAAAACCGCGATAGTACTCATGATCGTTGGTAAAGCGTTCTACATCGGCTGTTGAGTCTGTTGAACGTCAGTGTAAAGTATCGTCAGTGTAGATCCTGGCCTGTTAGACTCACAAGGCTCGTTGAAGGACGACGACTTAATGCCAAAACCGACGGTAGGGAGGATGTACATAGAGGTCCAACTTGGACACCTTGGGCTGATTCGCAGGAACGACTTGGATGCTGCTGGCGCCAGAACCGATGATCGCTACTGACTTGGCCTTCAAGTCTAGCTTTGGACCCTGAATTTTGACTAGCAAACATGGTTCCCCTCAACGACGGCACAACTATGTTGATGTGGTCGGGGACCAAGAGCGTACCCAAGCGGCGGTGTGGAGCAATCTGACTGTGAAAATGTCGAGGCCCTTATTGTCCGGCCACTTCCAGTCTTTTAGAATGTCTCCAGCATTAATAAGAACATCCGCATTTTGCTCTTCTTCGTTGGTAGGAGTGCTGGAAAGGAGGATGAAGTGGGTAGAGGCTGGGGACCAATAGCAATGTTCACAGAGAATCCAGTCTATGCACAGTGTCAGAGAGAGAACAGCTAGGACCACGTTAAAGACCAGAGGCGACGACATAAATATCTTCTCTTCGCTTGTGTGCTAAGAGCTAAACCCTGCTGAGAGTCACAATCACCCTAAGTTAAAGTCGGTACTCTAATTGTCTGGTACGCGGAAGAAGGTCCCGACATCGACACAGTCGTCAGCCCTGTGAGTCAGTGCACTTATGTCTACTGGGATATCACAAGACTGCAGCGAGGTCAGTCATTCTATACAGCACAATTATACTGTACTTGCAATACTTTGCCATAGTCCAACGCTAGAGGCGCAGTATCGCTAGTTAGGCGACCTTGACAAGCAATCATGAATGATGCAAAACCTAATCTGTCTACAGATTTGCCTTGACCTCGGTCTCGAGTGTGTCTTCTCCTGACACAGAACGCTCCACAAGATTGATCACCTCGTTTGCAAGCCCGAAGCTGAAGATGTAGCCGCCACCCTGGGGACCGTATGCGTGCACCACGTGTTGGCTTCTGACGACTTCCTTCTCTACCCTGGTCCCGGTCTTTCTCTGAGGACGAATGCCAACAATGTCTCGCACGATATTGGCCCTGGCAACGTCCGGAGGAGGGAAGTCCTTGGGCAGGTTCTCATGAATTCTCTGCAGAATCTACATTCTGTTAGGAACCCTTGTTTCACGCAATCGACATGTTTTTCTATACTCACGTCTGTGCGCAGAGCGTCATCGATCTTGGTGTCGGCGTTGTCGAAGGTCTTCAAGCCTCCCAAGATGGCGGTGCCATCAGGTCTTCCCAGGGCATATGTGTAATCCTTGCCCCGACGGATCCAGATCTTGTTGAAGTCGGACTTGACGAGGATTGTCTGACCACGAACCTCCTGCATGTCGAGGTCTGCCACGTCTGCGAGGTAGCGCGCTCCGACACCAGTGCAGTTGATCAAGAGATGGTGTCCCATCCCCCGGAGCTCAGAGAGCGAGTTGACGTTGAGGCGCTGGAACTTGACACCCGTTGCCTCCAGACGCTTCCTGACCCAGGCAAGGTAGATTGACGGTGTTACAATGATGGACTTGTATGCCATACCAAATGAGGCACCGCTGGGCAGCTCGTCTTTGGATAAGACTCTGTAGTCCGGGAGCTTGTTGGCGTACCAGACTTGGTCTTCAGATGAACCATCGATAAGGTCGTACATGTCGACTCTCCTGACACTGGACTCTGGATGCTCGAGAGCCAACTTCCACCATGTCCAGAAGGCGTCCAGCTGCATCTTTTGCTCCCTCGGTGTCGAGGGAATCATGCCCATGAAGACGGCGCCTGCCCAAGGGCTGGCCCACTCCTGAGATTCCGGGTCATTGGGAAGGTTACGAGCAACAATAGTCACGTCGTACCCTCTGGGCAGCTGACTCGCAATCGTCAGGCCGGTGATTCTGTTGTGTCACTTGTTAGTCCGTGGTCAAAGTGCCCGCTGTCGCGCAACGGGGCGAGACCCTACCCGGCACCTAGAATGGTGATCTTTGGCATTTTGTTTAGGGGTTTAAGATTGAAGATTAAATCGTTTGTCTGTCACGGTGGCGGTTGTGTCAGCTTCTCATGTCCAGCTCGCACTATCCTCGATGGCAATATATAGATAGTCTGAAAGTCAACTGTCCACCCGCTCTTCGGATATCGGGCGGCGGTCCCACCCTGGACAGACGCCGGCCTCGCCAGGCGATATCGATAAAAGCTCGTTTGCGATGCATTCAATTGAGCTTAGCCTCTGTGCCAAGTCTCTGCGGTGGGGGCGAGAGCATGGCATGAATCGCGGGGTGTCTTCGTCTGTTTTACCCTAGAAACGGTCAGACTAGGCCGTGACCGATCTAAGGAATCTGCGATTAGGCACCCCAGCAAGATCGGCTACATGATAAGCCTTGAAATGTCATGTCACAGTGCCCCCTAGTCTCTTCGCATCATCAATGTCTGGACACGACCCAAGATTGAGGCGCGCGTAGGCGAGGTGCGCTTGATTTCCCGATAACGCTGATGAAGCACAGAGCCTAGGCATAACACGCAAGTCCTGGTCTATCTTATGTTAGTCTGAATATTGGTCTATCTCATGGTGTATGGAGGGGTGGGCCAGGCGCTCGGGATTGGAATTGGTATAAGTTTGCGGATCCCTTCAACCTAGTCCCCTTGGACAGTCAACTAATCCATCTGCATCGAAAACTACCCTTCTCCCATCTTCAACGACAGATTCCAAACTGCAAAAGCCGCAGCAAGCATGAATACAAAGACAGCCATCGCATCCGAAGATGAGTTGCGCCACGGTGGTTCCTCTGCCGAGAGTATGGACTCGTCCGAGTATGACCGCTTTTGTCTTTTGCGCGAGTCTTTCACCGAGGAAAAGCAGGCCGCGCTTATCCGAAAGATCGAGTAGGTATTCGTCTGCAATTGGAAAAGCACTGTTCATTGACCGGTTCCAGTTTCCGCATCCTGCCTCCCCTGGTGCTTGTATACCTTCTCGCCTACATCGACCGCTCCAATGCTGGTATGCTACCTTCCAATGCGACATCATGCCCCCTCCCTGTATTACTGACCACTTGCCTTTGCAGGCAACGCCAAACTGTTTGGTGCCCTAGAAGACCTCGGTCTGAGTGGACAGCAGTGGAATGTGTCTCTAGCCGTCTTCTTCATCACATACGCGGCTGGTGGCGTGTAAGTCTTGAGCTGGATTGTGGTCCTGACGATGCCCCTTGCTGACCTGGGACCAGCCCCTCCAACATCACGCTCAAGCGCGTCGGCCCGCGATTCTGGCTTCCCTCACTGCTCATCGGATGCGGATCGACCATTATCTGCTCTGGCGTGCAAAGCACGTATGCTGGGTGGATTTCCTTCAGATTGATCCTGGGCATTATCGAAGCCGGTATATACCCCGGATGCTCCTTCATTCTCACCTCGTGGTATAGCCCTAAAGAGTTGCATTCGATAATGACCATCTTTTACTCGGCCGCTTCGATCGCAGGCGCCTTCTCTGGCCTTCTCGCTTTTGCCATTGGCCACTTGGACGGCACTTGAGGTTACCGGGGCTGGCGCTTGATCTACGTCCTGGAGGGACTCTTCAGTGTCGTTGTCGGCGTTGCCTGCTTTTGGCTGATCAATCCTGTGCCGGCCAAGGTTACAGGCTGGTTGACTGACAAGGAACGCGAGTATCTCGTGCTCCGAAACCGATTCGCCGTTGGTGGGGAGAGCGGCATCAAGGAGCGAGAGGATTTCAACATGGCCGACGTCAAGAAGGCGTTCCGCTCCATCCACACGTACTCTGTGGCCTTGACCGAGTTTACTGTGGCTGTTGTTGTCTACAGAATAAGCTTCGTCCTGCCCAGCATCGTCCAGAGCTTGGGATACTCGAGCGTCAAGGCCCAGGCAATGACTGCTCCGCCATACATTTTTGCCTGCGTCGTCACCATCATCTCTGACCTCGCGGCTGATCGCTACCGCCAGCGGGCACTGTCAATCATACTGCCAAACACAATGGCTGTCGTTGGATTCGTCATCATCACCATCACAATCCGCTACCATCAGATCCCCGGAGTGACATACTTTGGCCTCTTTCTCATGGCCGGTGGTCTGTATCCCATCTCACCGGCCGTCATGGCCTGGGTGGCTCTGAACATGGCCGGTTCCATGAAGCGTGCAGCCGGGCTTGGACTGATGATGTCCTTGGCCCAGCTTGGAGGTGTGAGTTCTGACCCGAGTCCCTGACCACACAAGATGTGTTGCTAATTCGGAGTTCCTTAGATTGTGGGATCCAACATCTTCATGCCCGATGAAGCACCCGTCTACTCTACTGGATTCGGAATCTGCATTGCCATGTTGACAGCGTTTGGCGTCATCTGGCCCGGCATCTACTATCTAATCCTGAAGAGGATCAATTCGCGACGGGCTGCCATTCCGGTCGAGGAGGTCATGACCAAGTATACGCCGGAGCAGTTGACTGATATGGGAGATGAGAGTCCTCTCTTCCGCTACGCTCTTTAGATTAGTGGTTGGGATGATGTTGGCCGTAGACGATCCTGCTGGGTTGTACGCGCGCCAGGGTATTGCCTTCGCGCTGGAAATCATTATCTGGATGATTCCTTGGCTATATCGTTATTCCATACTTGTTTGTATAATTCTATATATATTCTTATTAGTCCTCTCTCGAGACATCTCCTTGGGGGTGTGTGCAGAAGCATCCCTGAAGTACTGGTCCCCAATACTTGGATTGACATGACGCCTGAGTGCAAGGCTAGATCGTATTAGAATAATTGGCAGCCAGTAGGCACTCAATAATTGATAGTAAGCCAGAACCTCAAGCTAAATTTTACTTCGGAACGGATAAAAATGACCCGCTAGAGTGGAATTTATTGAATGTGGCATGCGTAAAAGGGGGGATGGTGCCTACCAGGGGCTACCCCAGCCTTGCCAAGCCGGATCTCCATACTCGTGCCCCCTAAGCTCCAAGATGTTTATCAGTCCTCCCGCCCCCGATCCCGGCCTTGGCCCAAGCCCCCCGCTGATAACAATGATCTTCCTCGGCCATTCTGATGAGCATCTTCCCTCCAACGTCAGCTCACCCTACACCTTACACAGGTCTTTCTTGCGTCTTTCAACAAATGCGAGCATGATGCAAACACAAAGGCCCACATCTCGGTCGCGAAGATCAACGACACGCACAACTAGAGGCTGCCAGACTTGTCGACGGCGACATGTAAAGTGCGACGGTATGTCCTGGATTCACCAGAGGATCGACACCAAGATTGATAATGGCAACCCGCAGAGGTAAAGCCGGCTTGTCAAAGATGCCAGCGTGCAGCCCTCGACTGCACCTACAAGCCTCAGCTCAAATGGCCACGACAGGGTGCGAGGATGGGCAACAACCGCTCTCGGCGGCGGCACCGAGCACGAAACGAGGCGTCATCGCCTGCGATTCGAGACCTTCTCGGTAGACTGGTTCTAGGAATCTAGCCATGCAATGCTTTGTGCAAGTGAGACCGATGTCTACAGCAACCATCACTTTGCAAGCTGCATTGATCTTGAAATGAATCAATCCTCGAGCGACAGCATTGTGAGCATTTCCCAAGGTGACACAAACCCCATGTACGGTTCGTCAGCCATGGAATCAGAGGAAGAAACACAGCTAGTGACTTATTGGAACACGGAACGCTCTAGTCTCGTTCAGGTTCTGGACGAAGGAGAAATCACGCCTGATGATAGCGCATCACTCGTGCCGATACCGTCCAAGACATGCTCCCTTTCCATCTCATCGCCGGGCGACCCATATCAGCTTCCGAATATGACAAGCGAGGACGGCATGCTCTTCCGATACTGTAAGACCGACCCACGACTCAAACCATGTTTAGCACATGATCTTAATGGTGGGATCTAGATGTTGCCGAAATGTGCCCTCGGTGCATTGTCAGGAATGGTTACAACGAGAACTACCGTCAGGTCGTCCTCCCACTGGTCGACAAATCCAAAATCCTGCTGAGAGCCATTCTGGCCTTCACGGCCAACCGCGTCAAGTTGCAAGATGACCGCTTCCAGACTATTGCCCTTCGTCACCAGGCAGCAGTGCTACAAGGCTTGCAACAATCGCTCAGCACCAAGAAGCGGACCTCCTTCTCAAGACTGGAGATACTGAGCACGATCCTCATGCTATGCTTCTATGAGATTTACAACCCAGGATCAAGCCCTACAGACTCGCATGGCTTGCCCACAAGAGCCTGGATGACGCATTCAGGAGGTGTCCGCCGGCTGTTGGACCTCGGCCTGCTGGAATCCCACGACTCTCACTACGAGAAGGCTATCGTGTCTTTTCTCAGTCAGTATTTTGCTTCGCGTAGCGTACTCGCCTTTACTTCCTTGTCGCCACTAGAGGATCAGAGTGAGGTTGTTGACCATGCTCAGTACTGGCTCGGCATGACTGACAGGCCAACCGAGGAGATCAATCCGTTTGCTGGATGCTCCAATGAGATGCTCAAATCGATCTTGGTCATCACATGGCGGGTGAGACAAGTAGGACAATCGCTATCGCAACCACCACCATCATGTTTACAGCAGACTTGGGCCAACATGACGGCACAGAAACTCTTATCCATGGACCAACTTGCACCTGTAGAGAATAGAAATGGCAATGCAATCGCGGGATTGCTAGGCCGGCACTCGGACCGGATGGTGACGACCCTTCTGGAAAAGACATCTGAAGCCTTCCGTTGGGCCGCTGTGCTGCTGCTGGGGAACCTGTACCCTGAATCGGATCCCACAGCTCATGCGCAAACTGGAACGTGCCTGGGTCGGCTGGATGAGATCCTAGATTCTGGTCTTGCTGTCCCGCAACGCGGCGCACTTGGCTCTTCCAGCTATGTGTGGCCGTACTTTGTCGCAGGATGCCACTTGCAAACCCTGGATCAGAATGCTTCACTGGGACAGCGGATCAGAAGGCTCTTGACACGCAACCGGTCCGGCGACACAACGTCGCGTCAGATTCTCCACGTGCTCGAGGAGATGTGGTCCCTCCTGCCTGGGCACAGGGCTACAGCATGCACCAATGGAGATAGTTTCTTGTGGAGGAGCGCCATGTTGAGTAGTCACCAAGTACTCGAATGGGTGTGATGGGATTGCACTATGTAGTTATGATTACAATCTTGACTCTATACCCTCGTACGTGATGGTCTTGATATTGAGGAACTCCTCGATGCCATAATTGCTGTCCTCACGACCGATGCCACTTTGCTTGACACCCCCGAACTTGAATCCGAGTAAGTATCAAGCCCTTCCCAAGCAAGAGGAGAGAGGGGGGACTGTAGCAGTGGTAGCGATTGCCTCGTGTCCATCCGCCTCATCGCAACTAGGGCAAGACCCAGCAGTTAATCAAAACAGTCCTTGGATTCCCAGTGGAAGTGACTCGCCCGTGGTGTTGTTGATGCCATATTGAGTCTAGCAAAGCTCCCGGATCCTGCGAACGTTAGTCTCCAGGATAAGAATTGGAATTAATTGCCAGTCCGCTGCTCTCTTGACTCGTATAAAATCTCGCCTATATCCTCAGACACCGATAAGACTTCCCTCGAGGGGTCTAGACCTTGTGTCACTAATCTGGCTCGTATGAAATGGAGTAAAAGCAGTAAGCGTCCCGCACCAAGTCGCTTCGTATGTGCTGTATGTGCTGTATATTGCTAGCGTGCTTGGCCTTATCTACCCTGCGAGATCTCGTTTGCTTCATACTTTGTTAGGGTTAGAGTCAAGGGTTTACTGCATCATACTTCCCGCTCTTACAGTAATCTCGTTTGAAATGGACCAAAAACAGTAAAGCGCAAAGGATCTTTATCGCACACCACTTGGTCGCTTCACATATACTGCATGTGGCTAGCGTGCTGGTTCCACTCTCCTATATCTCGTCAGTTTCACACTCTTCTGGGTTTAGGCCCTCTGTAAGATGATCAATGATATTGTCTAAGCCAAGTGCAGTCTAATCGGCCGACAATACAAGTTTGGACCATGAGCCAACGACTATATGGCATCTTGTGTCCAGATGGCTCGTGCAACCAGGACCATCTAACTGGAACGCGATTCTCAAGAGACACTTCACTTTGCAATTGACACAGAGATTTGAGCCGGAAACCTACGTCCTTTGACACAATGGCATCGTCTACTCCCAAAAAGAAGGTCATCATTATTGGGGCTGGCGCGTTCGGCCTGTCCACTGCTCTGCATCTCCAGCGCCATCACCGAGATGCCGTTGACGTGCTGCTGCGCGACTCTGCGTCGTTTCCCTCAATCGACTCTGCCTCTGGCAACGACACATCTCGCGCTGTGCGCATGGACTATGCTGATCCGTTCTACTTCAACCTCGCCAAAGAAGCCATCGAGGCCTGGCAGGGCGACCCCGTGTTCTCGCAGCACTTTCATCTTTCTGGCCGCATCGGTGCTCAGCCCCCTGGACACACGAATGTCGAAAAGTGCAAGCATGTGCTACAGGCCGCTGGCGTAGACGTGGAGGATTTTGGAGAGGCTGACAAGGTGTCATCTCTTCACAACATGTTTCCTCTGCTGGGGAATAGAGACAAGCTTCGGGGATGGGACTTTTACTACGTCAAAGTGAGCCCTCAACTCCTCCCTGCATGCGGCATCTACTAACCTTGACCTAGCATGCTGGGTGGGCGAATCCCAAGGAAGCTGTCATCTCAGCCATGAAAGATTATCAATCTCTCGGTGGTAGACAAATCACCGATCGCTGGCGTGGGTGTGTTGTCGACAACATCATCTCTGGCAATCAGATCCGCGGAGTCAAGACGGCTGACGGGCAGTCGCACTTTGCTGAGCACGTCATCTACGCCACAGGAGCATTCTCAACCTCTAACAAGAAGCTTCTCCCCGGCCTTGGCACTCAGATCCATCCCACTGGCTTTGCCATCGCGCACTGGAAACTGGAAAACTCAGAAGAGCTGAAGGCTTGGCAAGGTTATCCCGCCGTCGACATCTACCACAACGGCTACTTTTTCCCTCCGGATCCCATCACCGGCCTCATGAAGCTCGGGTTAGGGATTGTCGGCTTCACGCATGACGAGAATCCTCGATCGAGCTGGGAAGACCAATCCGACGTTGGCATTGCGCTTCGCAACAGCGACCTCGTCAGCACCAACGAGGCCGGAAAGATCCCGGCCATTGCAGAGGAGGGCATCCGTTGGATCCTAAACAGATGGGCGCCGAGCCTGGCCAACAAGAAGTTCCTTGACATGAAGATCTGCTGGGACGCCATGACACCCGATGGAGGCTGGTTGATTGACCATCACCCAGGGATCCAGGGCCTCAGCGTCGCCACCGGAGGATCGGGGCACGGTTTCAAGTTTCTTCCTGTTGTTGGGAGCTTCATCAGCCAAGTTCTTGGCATCACTGAAAGTAACCGGATCGCCAGGCCCAGGCTTGAAGAGATGAGAAGTAGGTGGCGCTGGGGTCGGCCTTCCAACGTGGATGTCAAGGATCGAAAGGTTGTTCTGCAAGGACGACCTATATTGAATGTGATGCATCATTTGAGGGCTCAGACCCCCGGGCATATCAATGATATGGTTCGTTGCCGATTGTAGGATAGAGTGTCAAGTCACTCATACCCGATGGGCAAAATCAGAGTCGAAAGCTATCTCGCTGTCAAGTAGGTAGCTCTGGCATAGACACACTTCAATACACGACCTAGGAACCATGTGCCCTCGATGGGAAATATCTTGAACACTTTAGTTCAGATCCATTGGTCCACGGGTGCGAGTAAAGTAGGCGAGCTGCTTCGACTATGAAAATGAGCACAGTTTTCCCCCTACTATTAACGCAAGGACCCGAAGTCAACACTCATGCATCCAAGAAAACGATCATAGTGTTCGCCCTTCTTTACATATAATTGCCCTGCATGCTATCACTTGCTATGCGAAACATGCTGTCACTCAGCCAAACTCCACCAATTTCTTGGGGCCGCAACGGATCGCCCATCAGCGAGTCTGGTTCGAGACCACCAATGCTACCGTCGAGGAGCATGAATTCCAGATTTGCCTGAAACGCTACGCACATCACCCATTAACAACGGTGACTTGAGAGGTGCGAAGTCCATCTTACGGCTCTTGCCCGGCCAATCCTCCGGCAACAGCTCGTCCTCCTTTTCTAGGCCGAGAGCTAGCGTGACTCTGTCTATGCGAGCCATCAAGGATCTGAAGATGCGCAGAGGTCGCTTCAGACCGCGATTGCGGCCCCGTTGGAACTCCCACAGGATATCCCGGAAGAACTTGATGCAGCATAAGTACTGATCGCTCTCCTCATCCGCCTGCTGTAAGATGACGAGCGTGGCGCATTAGGCGGCGTAGGCGATGCCGTACTGCGCTCGTCTCAAGGTGAACGTCGTCTTGTAAGCTTTCAGGACCTTCCAGATTCGCACTGCAGCATCGATGCATATCTTCCTGTCTGACTTCGGGATGGCTGGAGCCGAGGAGGGCTTGCTTAGTTAGGATAACAAGAGTACAGTTCATGGCGCTGTTGTGAACTTGCCAGCAGTCCAATGCGAGGTATTTATCGCAGTCAAAGGTTACTACTTACTGAGGTGTCATCTGATGAGGTGTAGGTGTTGGATCAACTCCAGGCTCGTACTCAAGCCATGGTGGAGTTGTCTCTGCCCACTGCCGAAGCAATAGACGCATCTCACCTCTCTTGTCAAGGAGAGCCTGGCGGGGGGTACGCGCGCTGCCGACCGAGCAGAGGCTGTCGATGATGCTTTTTGCAATATCACACAGCTCCAGGAGTCGCCGAAAGGATGTTGAGGTCATAGCACGGCTGCCCCTCTTACGCCGGGCTCGTACTCGTTCCGTTGACGTGAGGCGTCCATTCCACCATCTCCTCATATACGTCGAGGTACGTGCGACACTGTCCTGCGAGACTTGAGGATCTCTAGTGCTCGCCCCAGGAACAACAACTGCACTTTGTCCCCGACGTATGCGGCTCAATAGGCGTATTTTCGGATTTCGCTATCGATGATCGGATTTAGGTGTTGACGCATCTGCGAGGCAGTCTAGATATAGCCTAAGATCCGTAATCATGGGATACGCAATTCCGCAATATATCCAGCTAGTACTCTGCTATCCATTAGGAATAAGACATATATCACATGTTAGTAGCGCCACTATTCTCGGTATTGTGGCCTTGCCAAAGTGCTGACCCATCAGGGCGTTGAACCTCGTCAGGAATGCTTCTCTGTGTGTCTGGGGATCCCGAGGATTGGTCCGCAACGAGAGCCTGTCGCTGTAACGGCTGCTCTGGAAGTAGATTGCGCTGAGAAGCAGCTTGTTCGCGTAGGGCCCTCCTCCCCTGAAGAGATTGTCTACGATCGCTGGTTGTGACGAAGGATGTAACATAGAATAACTGCGGTACCTGTTGAAAGGTATCTGTCACTTTTGCCGCAATGGCTTTGCGATACTGGTCAATAGGTTAAAAGGTAGGAAAGGTGTTGCCTGTTCTAGTGGAGATCCAGAAGATGTAATGCTGTATCGCCGTCAAGTTGGTCAAAGTCGATCTTGGAGGTGATGCTTGGGTCGGAGCGAAGCGTCGCCTCTTGTTGTCTCGGGATGGTAGAATAAGAGACAAGGGCATCCCAGAATATTTGCCTTGTGCTCCTATCGATGCTAAGAGGCCGCATACAATCCTCTGGAGAGGCTGTCAAGGGCAAGACTGATGACCGGTCTGGCAGGAGGCTTGTTACGCCATAGAACTGGGAATCGGTATCCCTGCTGTATTTTGAGGCGAGGAGTGTGGGATTTTGGTCTAAGGGAGACTCATGCGACCAAGACTTGGCCGGTTCTATTTCTTACCAAGCATCTAAGTTCCTTTTTAGTTACTATCCCTTCGTTAATCTCACTTATTTAGGCGCTCTCCTATCGATAGATATTTGTGTCGGCCTCCTATCGCGTCGCATGGCTGCGCGAGCCCCAACGGCGACGTAAACCGAGATAACGATCCCGGCTCCCAAAGCTTCATCGCGGATTCATTGTATACTACAAGTGACGTCTCGAATCATTTGGCGCCCCATCAAGAGCCGAATATGAACCATAAGCCCTCGGAACCCATTGGGCTTTCTGGGCTGGAAGACCTCATGCTGCAAGAGCCTACAACGGCGAGACATATGCCCGGGGTGGCCTTTGGCCAAGATGCTGACCTGGACTTGGATACCAACTTTGTCATGCTCGCAACGCATGACGACTCGATCAACAGAATCTTCAACTGTGAAGACCATCTATTTGATGATAGCTACACGGACAAGATCTCGACCACAGAAACTTCCAGAACCGCCTAAATCAGTCCAGGACACAACCGACAGCAACCTCTGAGTGCCCCGGATCAACCATCGACCATCACGGCCCAGACGAACTATGCCCGATCTCATGCTGAAACTCGCTCATTGACACAGAGTCCGAGGAGGTCGAAGCGAGATATAGGTTTCACGCCGTCTGAACAAGATCATAGCCTCGCGGTTGCAATCTAGAATGAACCATCGTGGGAATACTATGCAACTTCTCGTCAACCTGACGCCGTGGATGGGGTCATGGAGCTGTTTGGTGCTTCCATGGAGCACTGCATACCCGCAATCGGCCCGACGAGATGGCCTACCGATGAGGCACCTTCGACTCAGGACCTTCTATGCTTGTCTCTCCGCCACTGCCTAGAGACCGACTCCGATAAATACTCTGCCGGTTGATTTAAAGAAATATTTGGCACCAGTGCAGAAAGTGCGGCGCACCTCTGGATTTCTCGCAACTTATTGGGTCTTGTATCTATGCACTAATCCCAGAACTTTCCCTAAGTCATAGCTTGTCCTGTAAGGCTTTGTAGTTCCCATTCATCGCATTTCTCGCAAACTCCTCTCCCGTGACAAGAGGGTACTTGTTCAACAGAACGCTTGACGGTGAGTGGGCACAGTTAGGGTTTCAATTTTACGGCCTTGGGGTAGCTAAGGCGCTTTGATTGTCTCGTTTTGAGTTGAGCGAGCTATGTCAAAGGCTTGTAATTCTGCATACATGCTCTTTTTTACATCCTCATCTGCCCAACACATGTCCACAGCGTTTCTCGCCAGCTGTACCATCTCGGCCTCCGACAGTCCACCATAGTGGTATGCCTTCTCCATGTTACCATCGATCCATACATCATGCATATACACAGGATCGTCGCTGTTGATGCAAAACTTGACACCCTTGTTCAACAACTGTCGCAGCTTGGGGAACAGGACGTCAGTCGCTGTCCTTCGGTGGTAGGCATGTGGACAAAGAGTCAGACCGATACCCTTCTCCAACAAACCGTCGATGAGCTCATCCTTATCAAGAGCATCAAGCCCATGATCAATGCGCTCTATACCAATTTCGAATATTGCCTGGCGGATGTGCTCGTGGGTGTCCTTCTGCCCGAAATCACAATGCGTAGTGATGCGCAGCCCATCTGCTTGGGCCTGCTTGAAGGCATCTCTGAATAGAATCGGTGGACGCTCGTAGGCGTTGCTTGCGAGACCAACGGCGTGAAAGAGCCCATGACCACTCTTGGCCCACGGCATGGCAGTTCGATACGCTGCTTCGCCGTCTTCTACCGGCTCGTCGCGAATGAAGCAGAAGATCCAGCTGGACCGCACGCCGTACGTGTCTGCTCCATCCCGCTGGGCGCGCAAGTAGCCATTGAGGACAGCCTCGGCGTCGACACCTCGCCGAGTGTGAGCCTGAATGTCAAAGAAGGGCTCCACGTAGCGAACATTCATGGCCTTGCACCTCTTGAGATAGTCCATAGCCATGTCATAAAAGTCTTGCTCCTTCAAGAGAACCTCGCACCCGGCAAAGTAGGCCTCGAGGAAGGTTGGCACATCCTTGCGGCCGCCCATCTCAGGGCGGTGGTTGTAGGTGACGTTGTACGACTCAACGAGTTCCTCGTATGTTTTGTATTCCTGATCCCTCCATTTCAGGGGGATGTTGTTTCGTTGGGCAAGGAGCCATCGCATGGCTGGTTGAAGGGTGCCCTCGATGTGGACGTGTAGCTCGACCTTTGGCAAGGCTGCGATGAACGGTGATACAACAAGACCATTCATGTTGGTGTTCTGAGACTGGGCACGTTGCTACTCTGGTTGTGAGAAATGGTGTGCGCATCTTGTTCCTTTTGCGCGGTTTAGCGACCGATCGGCGTTGGACAGCGGACATCTCCGATCTCCGATCTCTAGCCCCAGAAGCGAATTATCTATCACTATCCCCATCACTTTGGCTTGCCCTATCTCCTTAGTTGCCCGAAGACTTTCATCGGGTGACGAGCAGAGATCTGGGCCAATCATGGCGATTACTCCAATTCTCCGACTCTCACTCGATCCATGCTATCAGATAGCTGCTTGCCTTAGTATAGATAGAGCTAATATAAGCCTAACGGCCCACAAGCCAGTACCGTTAGCAGAAAACATTATGACGGTAGTGGGGGAAAAGTGGAAAACTAGAGTATTGTCAAGAGGATACAGTGGATAGAGATTTTTTCAAGATGCTTATCTGCACCGAGCCGATCTCGGGCTTATTTCTAGGTCAAGCAAGGGCCGAGATAAAGGTCGGCAACAAAACTAAGGGCCGATGATCAAGTACTTTACTTGTTGACGGCCGACCTCCCCGTTTCTGGGAGCTGGCATTCCATTCCATTCCATACGAGAGTGGCTCGAGGCAATCAACTCTACTCGGAATTTTGCGTCAGAAGCAGAACGGATACCGCCGCAGAAATGGCCATTGCCCCGGATGCCACCACGGCTTACCGGGTTGTCAAGAAGATCGACCGCGTTATCATCCCGCTGCTGTTCGTCACGTACATGCTCAACTTCATGGACAAGACGATCCTTTCGAGCGCTGCAGTGTTTGGCCTTCGCGAAGACAATGTGAGTTGGACTTGACGGTCTTGTGTCGCATAGAACTATTGGTTAACTTATTGTTGTAGCACCTTGAAGGCCAGCAGTACAGTTGGGTCTCTAGCATCTTCTACTTCGGATACCTCATTTGGGAGTATCCTACCACTATTCTCATTGCTCGGTTACCGACAGCCAAGTACCTCACGGTTAATACCTTGTTCTGGGGTGCCGTGGTAGCCTTGACGGCAGCATGTCGCAATTTCGGCGGTCTCATGGCTGTGCGTTTCCTACTGGGTGTGGCCGAGGCTACTATCACTCCGGCCTTTATGTTCTTGACTTCTACCTGGTATACTCGTGACGAAATGCCCGTCCGTGTCGGCATTTGGTTCGCGGGTAACTCTATCGGTGGGCTAGTTTCTAGTCTTCTAGCCTTTGGCATCGGCCACATTGACGACCATATCCGCCCCTGGCGATGGATGTATATCATCCTCGGAGTGTTGACTACCGTCTGGGCTATACCCATGTTCTTTTTCCTCCCTGATACTATTTCCAAAGCCAAGTTCCTTACCGCCGAGGAGCGAAAGGTTGCCGCCGACCGCGTCGTTATTGCTGGAACAGGTAGCACTGAGAATTCTCATTGGAAACCGGATCAAGTGAAGGAGTGTCTTATGGACCCCAAGACTTGGTTCATCGTATCTATCGAGCTTCTTACTCAAATGCCCAACGGTGGCACGCAGAGCTTCAGCAACATTGTCATCTCGTCATTCGGATTTACAAGTCTGCAAACCACCCTCATTAATATCCCCTATTCAGTCATTACGGCGAGTACTATCGCTGGAACAGGCTGGCTGGCCAGTCGCTACCACACGCTCAACTGTCTGCTCATCCTCTGCGTTGTGGTTCCTCCCGTTGTAGGCTCGGCTATCATCTACGTACGTGAGCAGGTACCGCACGGCGTCCAACTCTTTGCCTATTTCTTGCTTTCGACGGGTCCCGCGGCCATGCCTCTGAATATGTCACTCGTGCAGGCCAACTACCGTGGCGTCACGAAGCGCATGACCATAACAGCTATGCTCTTCCTGACATACTGCGCTGGTAATATAGCCGGACCGCAGTTCTTCCGCAGGTCAGAGGCGCCGAAGTACAGGACGGCTTTCCAGGCCATCATGGTATGCTACGCACTTGTCGTGGTTGTGGTACTGTCACTGCGGTTCTATCTGCAATGGTTCAATGCAAAGCGCTCGAGAGAAGAAGGCTTCGAGGGCAGTGCTCGCTCGGCGGGTGTAGTGGCGAATGGAAAGGTCCCTGAAGCATTGAATGGCAGAAATGTGGCTGAGGCAGTTGCCGAGGTGGAGTTGAGGCCGGAGGACTATGAGGATGTGACTGATTGGAAGACGGTGGGTTTCCGTTATCGTCTGTAACCTATTTATGTGCAGAGGGAGGTTGTCTCTGTTTCCTGGTATCCCTTTTCAATCCCTTCTCATTGAGTTGGACTCGAAATGACCGTGTTTCTACCTTGGGCAACTATAGACCTGTACTATATAGATGTAGTAATTGGCGGACCAGACGCCAACTAAGCTGTGGTGGCTGCAAGCTACACACGCTAATTTCAGTGTTGAAAAAGGGCTATGCCATTTGGCTCCTGAGATTCAAATCCAACCGACGAGTTGAGGTATTTGAGCTGCCTGGAGCCAATTGCTCTGTAGAGGCGCTTTGGAGGTTGTTGTCCATCCTCGGAGGCGTCATTAACACAACTCAGCAAACTTAATGGACCGTAGATGAAGATTGTCTCAAAAGGTTGGCTGAAACCTCCCTATCACTCCAGAGGCAATTACATATCGCGCTAGACATCTGAGCAACGTGGAGGGAGCGTTTGTAGCCCCGGACTCATGTAAGGTGCCTTCTTATATCTTTTCCCTGTCAGCAAACTAGGGTGGTAATACAGCTGCCGCGAAGCTTTTGTTGGCAGTGGGGAGACCCTATGCGCCGGCTTGCAAGACTTCGGCGCAAACATCTGTTACGGGACGTTGAAGATCAACGAGAGAGTCTCAAAGAGGCCGCTAACACTATCCAGGTGACTTGAGTCACATTTCTACCTTTGCAGATGATTGGCAATGCTGATTGAAGACCGCTGTAGCTCGTGGCTCACCCTTGAATCCTTTTCAGCCGAGTCAAGCGTTAAAGTGTGGCAACAGCTCAAGTGAAACCATTCATCCGATTCGAACAGCACATAAAGCCCTGTACCCTCGACCACTAGTTCCCTACAATGCTTTTGAACCAGTAACCACATGCTGCCTGCTGCGTGGACCTTCCAGCGCCTTCTCGCCGTTGTCTTACCCCATCCCGCCACTACGTAACACACCTTCCACTCTACACAACAATGACCGTACTGTCGCAAGCATTGTCTGTTGTCCATCCATTCTCAGCCTTACTATATCAAATTTCCGACGGCCCGTCCGCATGAGATCCTACGTAACTATCCCCTGCCATTAAAGGTATCCTCAAGCACTGAGCCTATGCAGTAAAGTCGCAGCCTAGATCGAGCACTCAAGTAGAAATGATAGGATAGACAGCTCAATTCAAGTACAGCCAATACTGCCTAGATAAGCAGTGGCATCTTTCACCAGCGAGGCAGTTTCGGCGTCATAGTTCTGGGGAGTAAGATGTTCTTCATTAAATGATAGAATCAATTCATGGCTCTATCTCATAACGCCAGACCCGGAGTATTTCATGCTAAGGACTACGACTGTGTTTAAAGTTAAGCAACTCATAATTTACATCAGCCAGAAACTGATGGCTATTCCACGGCGTGATGCTACCCTCCCACAACACTGTGGTAGAATGATAGAGGGCCTGCCCCTCGTCATCACAAAGGACAGCCTTGTCACTGTCCGCGATGCGGCGCCGTTTATCGCGGTGAGGAGCTTCGGCCTCTTCTGATGAGTACCCATCTTGCGAGGTCATGATAGGCGAACCAGACCAATATTGAACAGAGCTTGAAGTAGACGAATGGCCGGTCGACAGTTCAAGGGCCTCCGTCACATCAATGGGCCGATCTGGGTCTCTCCTGTGCCGTTTTGAAGGATCTCCAGTGGCGCCGGAATCGTCAGGACTGGCCACACTTGTAAGGATGGGAGTGTGAGAGCCAGACTCAAACGGCGAAACAGCGCCCGGAGCACTTGGTCTTGTGGGCAGCTCTGATGAGACAGCCTCTGACAGGGGCATGTCGGCAGCCATGTTCTCAATACAGCACATGTCGTAGTGATGACGCAGCGCTCTGCGATCAACAGTTGGAGATAGCTGGGCAAGAACACCGTGGTAGTCGAGGAGCACATCATACGGCATAAAGACGCGTATCCGCAGGGTGTCGGGATGGATGGAAAAGAGCCTGGCATCGAAAAGTTCGTGCAGATGGCTGAACAGCAACAGTCCGTTCTTGGCGGACCATGTTCGCTCCCAAGCCGCTCGTAGTCGCCGAGGATCGTATCTACCCCCTGGGAAAGAGCTTGGGACCGGGTAGACGTGGTAATGCTGCTGAGGCACGATATGACATGCCTGCACTCCAAGACCGACGGTTGGATTCATATACCAGGACCGACCTTTGCCTGTGATGGCACACCTGGCAGTGCCGCTCAAACATGAGTTGCGGAACGAGGCCATGGTCTGCCGGGCCGTTTCGATGGGGATGTCAAAGTCTGGCGGGGCGACAAGATCCGTGACGTCCTCGACTTGGTTCAACGCCGGATCCTTAGTCGGCGACGCGGAGCCTGAGGCGGAACGCTTCGGAGGAGATTGGGAACCCCGGGCGCGGATTGTCTTGCGATATGGGAATCGCGAAAAGCGGCAATCAGTGGATGGTTTGTTGGGGGGAAGATAGCGATCATCGCGCCGGAGGGATGGATAAGGAATGTGCTTGGCACATCCAGCTGGGGGTGTATTAGCAAGGCATGATAAGTTGTAAAGACTCATACTACAAGGACCCGGCTTACCTTGCAGATGTCCCTTCAGCGATGTCTCGGCGGCGATCTTGCAATCTTTATGACGCACGACGTGAAGACGCACAATCGGCGGCCGTTGTTCACCAGAGGGATCACCCGGGGGTGTTGAAACAGACTGGTCAAGCTCTTGTCCGTGAATCAACCTGGGCGATGAGGGAGTAGCTGTGGTCGCAGGTCCACCAAGTGGTTGCAGGCTTGCACCCACCGAACCAAGGTATCCAAATGCAACATCACCCCAGGAGTCATCTGTCACACCAGACGCTGTGATATTGAAGCAAAGACACAACTCGTTGATGATGTCGCCGTAGGTCAAGCTGTTGCTGCTGGGTGGATGATATAAGCCTGCAAAATGATCCTCCTCTGGGCCACAGACAAGATGAATGTTCCATCCAAGGATACGAAACTGAGGCGTGATTGCGGCGCTCGTCATGGCGCCAGGTGGGTGACCGTCGGTGCTGTCCAAAATGATGGTTTCCTCAATTAATGATGCTTCACTTGTTGTTGTTGTTGTTGTTGTTGTTGTTGTTATTATTGTTGCATGGTGGGGCGGGAAGATCACGTGCTGATTACGCCGATTACGGTTGACCGAGCAATTGACCTACTTACGTACCTACCCTATAGACCGCGCCGATCAACCTAGATAATGAATGATAGGCTCGCTAGGGACGCGACGAAGGGAGAGGCGTACGGTATCTGAAGGCATTAGGTCTTGATTCTGCTATTATCTTAGAATTACGTTCTTTCATATTGCGGCCGACCTGACGACCTCTGGATGTCTTGACAGCTTGCCAGTCAGCGCTCTAGCGCCATGCTAAACGGCCTGTCTATGCGCAGCTGGTCCCATCATCTTCTTGGCCTTCAATACATGATGGATAGCAGGATCGTCCATGTCAAGGGTATGCTCGGGAGTCCCACAACCGCCAAACTGGCAACTGGCCAATACACTGGCTGAAAATGATCTTGTCTCGGGGCAGTGGTAGGCCAGGACCATGTGACTAGTGGGCAAGCTCCCGAGATTGGTGATGCTTGGATGGTTTGGAATTGGTCCGGGGGAGCTTAACGTCGGCCCTCGGTTCCAAGGGCCTTTCTCAGAACCAGTCCCGAGCTTTAGATACCTCACTTTAGATATATCATATCTAAGAGCTGCAGGTTTGCCATCCTGGCTCGAATCTCCGGCTGGACTGTTGTAAATATCTCATGGTTTAGTTTACCGCGGCGTTAAGCTCCCCAGCTGACGTTCGATGAGTTGTACCACCAGCTTTGCAAGTTGGTCGAAGTTTTCCTTGTTTAATGTATTGGGCTGGCGGGCCTCGGGCGATTCATCTGGAAAGTTATGGCTGACATAGGGGCATCCGCGGCGTTTGCAGGCAATGCATGCTCTATTAGACATCTCATCAAAATTGCGTTGGGTCCTTCATCGCGCGCCTTAAAGGCATCCGTGGTTCCTTCTCGGAGGTTCCGGTACTTGGCCAGAGGTACAAGGTCGGTGGCCGGTATCGCAAAGGACCCCCTAACGCTCAGCTTGCGAAAGAACAACTCGATTCTTTATGACTTTCCGAGACTGGCAAGGCGATAGTTGATTCAGTTAGTTCATTTCGATATAATGCACACGAGCCTGCTGCTGCCCCAGCCAAGTCTCAGTTGCTTACTGTAGTGCTGCTGATGGTGTTAAAAACGTAGGTATGGTAAGAGTGGAATGCAAAACTTGACAGGGCCCTGAAGCGAAACTTAGAAGACGGTGAATTCGACCTCGGTGAATCTTCCAAGTTGGTATTTTAATTCGTGCTCCGAGGATATCGGTTACGACTTCAACGACGTGTTTCGCAGGTTCAAGTCTTGTAACTTATCTGAACCTCCAAAGCGAAATCACGGCTGGCATGCAGAGCCAGGCACATATGACTCTCACTGAGTTCGGCTAGGGAGATTTGAGTCTCGATTCAGACTGTGGCAAGCCAAGTACTGTACGAATGACCCCCGAGGCCCCCCAAAGACGAAACTCGTCCGGTAGAGCGAGCAACTTTGCTAAACAAACCAACTCGGCAAACATGACAACACCAACAAAAGAAGGGTCAGGATGCAAGCCATATAAGTATGCACACGAAGCATTGACAAGTCGAGGATCAGTGTGCTCAGATCTGTTGTGTAGTCGGTTAAAGACTTGGATTTCCCGAATACATAACTTTGCCTTGATCAACTCTTAATGTCAGCGACTCCGGCCCAAGCTTCGCCTGTACGAGGGACTCTAGAGTCTCGTCAAGAGGGCTTTGCCGAATCCTTGGGGGCGTGGTTACAGCACTCATTTATGCCAACCCCACTGGCCTGAAGGGCGTTGTTACTTTCAGAAGCCGGATGAAGATGAGGATGATAATGAAGGTGTCAAGAGCAACTCAATGGGAGTACAGCAGGACTTGAATACTTGTACGTTTGCGTCGTGGCCATCATTAAGTCAGAAATTATGACTAGGTGAAGGAAGATGGAACCTTCCTTGATGGAATTACTCACACGCCACGGCTGTCCGAGGCATGCTCGTGGCCAATAGCCTCCCAATGGGAATGATTAGCAATTGGAGTAGTTGGAGCCGTTGCTATAACATTGGCCTTGTGAATGATGTCTACTGGACATGACAAAATGGTGAGCCAATTTGATTGCCCTGAGATAATCAGTAAAACACAGCTGAGACAAACAGGGCACACATACACATTGGTCCGTTTGTAAATAGATCTGTTCCACTGCCTATAGCGGCTGCCTGTTTTATGGTTTGGCTTATTGCCATGCAGGTGAGGTTGAGACGATTGATCGACTGACAATTTCGCGCATTGTTACTGAACTAGAAAAGCTGTCTTTCCTGCGACAGGAGATGTGACAAAGATGCCCGTTAACAAGGGCTGATAGAGAACTGGATGCCTCACAACGCATGGCAAGTCTCAAGCCAACGTGGTCGACGGGTAGCTGACTATTCTGGTATTCGTGCGCCGTACTTGTATCTAAACGACAGGCATTCGATGAATGCAGTCGATGGTCTTTTATGCTACATACTTCATGAGAACTCGGGTTTGTACAGTAGCTAACTCTTACTGACTTGAGCGAGCAGCTTCATCAAGAGCGATTAACTCCTCCACCCTCGTTGAATGACGGTGGCGGTGTAGTAATTCGTTATTAAGAGCTCTCTCCGCAATCGAGCAAACAGCAAGGCTCCCTGAGTGGTGTTAACGAAGGTTTGGCGTGGGTCCTGAAGTTCTGGCCCTCAAACTTTGCCGCCGCCCTCAGAAAAGATGAAGCCTGGTGATATCCTTCACAGAGAGTATCAAGACAAGACCGCCAACGTCAACCATTTGGCTTCTCGTGTATATATAAGATACAATAACTCTAAAGGCCTTTGAATCTAAGGTGTTAGTCCTTGGACACGTTAGCGCCCGTTAGATGTTAAGACGGAATCTCGTTAGCTTGTAAGCGCAGTGTGGGCCACAACGACTGACTCGACGGTTGAATATCACGACGTTAGGAATCATCCCCTTTTCCACGACATCAGGTTCGAACATTTTCTCTCATATAAACGTCAGATGTTGCGTTTGTTCATCTCGTCTAGGCCATGCTCGCGGTGCGGGAACAACTACCGATCAACGTTTGATGAGAGCGCTTTGGCTGTATGAGGGTCCTCCCACCTCGACCAGAACACTCCTGAGAACGTTGTGCATTTTAGAATGTTCGCAGGAAACCATTCTTAGGACACCGGCCAATCATCAGGCTTGACTACAACAACCCCTTTCAAGTCCAAATGGTGGCCTCCGCGTAGTGGGGAGTGCGCCCAGAGGTAAACGCACAGTGTAGGCCGTTGACGGTAGCTGTCAACTAGAGTATCAAGCGCATCACGTATGAGTGAGATGAATACACCTAGACTGGAATTGGGAGACGAAAATTTCTCCTCAGCTAGAAAGCCTAGCGAGGAAAGCTTTAGATAGGCCAAGAATGTGAAGGCTCATGGCCTTGTCTATTTACTACTCGTTGAAGAAATATGAGTGGGTCAAGACTGAGCCCAAGAGGGAGCTCCAGGTTGTGTTACTAGGACACCAACTGCGCGCTCTTTGATCTTGTATCTGAGATGTGTCTTTAGAAGAGTTGGCATCATCAATAAAGATGTTTCGCCCACGAGTCCTATCAACTTAATAAGACCGGGTTCGGGAAACAGAGTCTTTCTACGATGAAGGGAGAAAATCCATCTACGTAATAGACGATGCCGGCCTCATGGACGCGGCTAGGCCCTGTCAGAAAGGACGATGGCGTGCAGGACTGACATGATATCTAGCTAAGTTCCGATTCGGGGGGCGAAGAGCCCACTGTGATCGCTTTGGATGAGTGGTTCTTTGAGGAGCTTTGCAATAACTAGTGGGTGGACAGGAGCGGTCCGGTCGGGCTTTCCGGCGAAGCGCTCTAAAGCGGAGCTCCGGGGCATATGCCAACGACGCCCGGGCCGGAACGAGAACCCCGCTCCTTAGTGGGGCTGCTCGGGTGTCCGCCGTTATCACGTGACCGAATGGTCCCGGCAACTACCGGAACTTCACCATCCCGCATTCTCCTACTCGGGTCTTATATCCAGACTTTGCGCCTCCTATACATCTGTTTATCTATCATTGTAATACTAACTAATTCATATACAGGCACATGCACACTAATTCGCTCCATCCTGACTTCTATCCTCCCGCAATGCTCCTCCCACCAAAGCGAGATTTATATATCTTAACCACACTGCTTGCGTCTAAGTCCGCTGCTCGTTTCTCGTCGCTTCTCTCATATTCGACCCCTGTCTCCCCGATCACCTTTCTCACTTCGACTCCTCCAATACTGCCGAGCTACGCCTGTGCGTGAGCAGTCCCTTATCCTCATCCTTCTAGACGACAACATCCCAGCGTTCACGATAGAGAATCATCGATGAACCCCCCATAGAAGGACAGGAATTCACTAAGTCCTCCAAGGCACAGCGGCCGTTTTGCTCTCTTCGATCTTCGGGCTCAGTTAACCCATCAAGGGCCGGGCTGCAACTATAATAAAGAACAGATATTTGCTCTCTTCACTTTGCAGACGGCGCGTACACGATAGCACACTTCACCCCCGAAGTCTCCCACTTATCAACGTACGAGAGAAGTGAGAGTAACATATTCAACTCTGAAAATAAAACCGCAAATCCCGACCCGTTGGCTGTAAGACAAGCTATCATAGTCAAAGTATATATGGTAAGTGCTAAAGCTCATATTCGTTTGCCTCTTGGACAGACCTAACAATGATTCATTGACTTGTGAAAGGGGGCAAATAAAGGCACAAGAGACCTTTCATGGCTATCCTTATGACATTATCCTCTCAGTATCACCAATCTACGGCTTGTATTCCTCGAGGTTATTATCATACTCACTGGGTGATAAATACAGATTAGGAAAAAAGAAGATTCAGATGGTCTGATGGCGACGTGACGCTATCAACCAAGTACAGCGCGTCTTAAAGAAAGACAGGCAAAGGAGAACAACAAGTTGTTAATTTACTTCTCTACGAAAGTCGTGTCCTAGATGCAAAATTCTCTCAAATGAAGCAAAAGTCCGTGTATAGGGTGAGATGTAAATAAGCGTACAGTTGGCCGCGCTTGGCGTCATTCAATGTCAACACTACCTCTTTCGCCTACCCATATTCAAATATGTACTGTTCACCTACTCGTCTCCGTCATACACCTCATACTCCTCAATATTAAACACGTTATATTTCACGGGGCCTTGCTCACACTTCTCAAGTTTCTCCTTTCCCTCGCGGCCGGCCAGTCCGTATATGCATTGTTCTCCAGATGGAGTGGCTAATCTCTCCCTTTTGCTAGGCAGTCTATTCCATGATTGAAGCCGGGGCGATATATGAGGGCATAACCTTGCCAGCTGATACAAGAAAAAAGCGGCGCCTATTTACCGAACGAAAGGGCTTTGAGCTCTGCCTACCCAATTTTACGCCCACAGCCCCTTTTGGTTTGCTTCCCTCAATCCCCCAAGCCTTTGTTAGTAGAGAATCTCGTTACTTTGATGGTTAAAAAAGTAGAACGAAAACATCAAGTGCCCAGAAGTGTCGCAGCGGGTGACATATCGCCTCTCTACTTATCTATGTATGATTTAAGTTTGTTTCTTCTTTCACTCGGGACTAACTGAGCCTTCAACCAGCGATGCCACCCAAGTTTGTTAAATCTCCCAAAACTATCGGGTCAGACCTATGGTTAATATCTCAGGCCCTCATACACCTTGGACGTATCAGAGATCTCGCTCACAAGCTCACAAGCTTCGCTTCCACGCTCGGCTGAGAGCGTCATCCAAGAGGTCTCTCCCCTTCATATGCCCTTTCCCTATGTTACAACGAGACAACGAGAGAAAACAGCCGCAAGTAGCGAGAAAGCTTAGTGACTTAGCCGCGCCTTATCTTTTGACTTGCTACAAGCCCTGGCTCGAGAATCAAGCTCCCTACTCGCTGCTGTGGTGCCTTGGAGCTCGCCCTTGGCTACTGAATCTCACATGCCATATGAGAGAGAGAGAGAGAGAGAGAGAGAGAGAGAATTTCTGGGTTTGGCAAAGTAAAATCCTCCGGCGGAGTGCACTTCCTGGACGCATACCTATCTTGGCCTGTGGCGGGCCTTAGGATGCTGGACTGGAGCTGTTGAGGGCCTTGGATGAGCCAAAACTTGGCGAGAGTTCTTCGTCCTAACCTTGGTTATGTAAGAAAGCCGAGAAGGCTAAGCTGGGTCTTGGTTGGGGAGCTCAAAGGTCGAGAGCCAGGTCGACGCAGACTTCACCGCGTCCCGGAGGATGGAAGGGTGTCATAGTCTAGGCGGCCAGAATGTATGGTACCTGGGATGGCTGCCCACCGGGGAGCATTATGTTTACCGACCCCAGACAGCCTCTAGCCGGGGCTTGCCCTACGTCAAGTACCGAGTGGCCCAACCGCCAGAAGGATACGTTTAGAAGTGACGACACAATTTTGGGCGAGGCTATGAAATAGTCGCTTCATCTGGCCTTGCAGCAAAGATAGAGATGTCCTGGGCTGTGACTACAGTTCTCTATACGAAGGCACTTCATAAGAACTATGGGTTAGAGATATTCCTCTCACATAAATGCATGAAAGTCCACGAGCCTCATGCAGGGCTGTGGCAAGCGTATACGAGTCTTCGCGTTGGGGCAGTCCCAGTTGGGTGGTATGTGCAGCTCTTTCTGAGGCTAGGTATGGCAATACATCCGCACAAGTCTTGGGTATCTGAGCGGCACAAGGATGATAACGATGGTAAATGAAAAGCCTGGGTAGTCTTCTGAGAAAGCTAGTAGAAGTCTCTTGATCCATGTTTTTACTCTACAGGAGGACGGGTGAGAGACAATATGAATTCCGCCCCCCACACACACACACACCCTCACCATGATCTCATCCAGGATGCACCAGGAACCCGAAGGCCCAGTACAAGCGCAGCTATGTAGACACTTACACAAATAGCCGATATTTGTGGCATACGGCGACAGCTAGTAACACAGGTGCTAAGCTTGTGCTATCAAGTACAAAGCCGTTTATTAAAGTTTTCGGAAGCGATAGAGTTAGATTATTTAACTCTTAGTAGTTCTATAGCTTGTAAATTTTACTATTAAGATTTATATTTCCTACTTATGCATTATTCGCCTTACTATCCTATAAAAGTTACAGGCACTTAAAAATTAATAACCAAAGAGGTAAAAAGCAATTAAGCTAAATGCAGTTAATATGCCCTATAGGCGTAAAGTCCTACAGGGCTATTTAAGAGTAGCTGGTAAGCAATCTTCCTAGCAATTCTATTTTCTTTCATTGTATAAAATTCTTCACTTATTAAAAATACATGCCGTTAATTGCAAATGAGGGAAGTGTTATAGGCCAGTTTATTAAGTGGCAAGTAAATCAGAACAAACAAAGAGCTCTCCAACATATCTATATCAAAACCATCCCTTGACACCCATGAACTAATATTCTATCCTTTAGTTGATCATGATACGATGAGACCCAGAAGTAGCCTTGGGAACTACTATGGTCAAGAGGCCATCCTTGAGTTCGGCAGTAACCGCCTCGTGGTTGACATAGGTTGGGAAAGTGAAGTAGCGCGAGAACTCCTTGCGATAGCCAGAGTGTCTCGGCTCTTCAGGCTGCTTGGGCTGCTCGGTCTGCTTCTCCTTGGCCTTCTCGCTGAGAGTTTCAGGCTCTGGCTGACTGTTGGTCTCTGACTTTTCTGATGTGTGGCTCAAAACCTCAAAGTCGTCGCCATCGACATCGTCCTCGACAGTGGCCTGGTAAGAGCTCCTGCTTCGGGTGTCTTCGTTGTCTGACTCAACGACCGGGGCGAGAGCAGTCTGTCCAGTGGTTGTTTCAGCTGCCTTGGGGGCATCTGTGAATCGCTCACCCTTGCCGCTAACAACAAGCTTGCAAGGCTCGGGAAACTCGACAGTGACGTGCTCCTTGTTCAAGCCTGGGAGCTCGCCGTAGACAACGAAGGAGTCCTCCGTATCGTGGGCCTCAAAGAGGGGCTCCCATGGGCGGGTGTTTACCCGATAGGTAGGGCAGGAAGCGGGAGTGCGGCTCTTCTGTTGAGCCTGGCATTGGTGCTTTCGCTGTGGTTGCTGGGGCTGCTGAACCGACTGGTCGAGTTCCCTGAGGAGATGGTAGAGTGGGTTCAAAGGAGCCTGGATATGGTAGGCGGTGCGGGGAAGGAAGAATGCCATTTTGTTGATGTGTTTTGCTGGTGACTTGTGAAAAGTGATTGGGATAATGGTTCGGGCCTTTGATTGGCTAAGTGGATGTTTGTGCTTGGTGCAGATTGATTGAGCAGTGAAGATATCGAATTCTGATAATTAAAAATTCACCAAGGTCGTCGAAACTCATTTATTTATACATCAACATTTTGCAATTGGCACTTAGGCAGCGCGTTCTTGCGCAAGCTGTTACTCACCATATCGAAGGGTCATGATCTTGCTCGAAGCATCGAGAAGATCCATGGAACTTTTTCTAGCTTAGTGAGACGCCCTTTGTCAGCATCCTACATCCACCAGCCACTCAGCCATTGTGGCTTCTTCGCATACACACCTTCCTTTGCCATCACACTTTCTTGGCATACAAGTGCTAATAAAGTGGCCTTGTCTACACCCAAATCCTTAACAAGTGCACAACAAACGTCTCAATCTGCGCTTTGCGCAGCCGCAAGCCGCGGCGATGGCTTCGTCTCCGTCGCCCCGGATCCCTTCGATCTAGGGATCCCCGTGGTTGTATGGAATGGGTGCCTAGCGGTGAAGAAAGCCCTCCCTCCATCAAAGCCATAAAGAGTCTTAGGGGCTGCACTCTCGACAATCTCGTCACCATAGAGGCCCCATTGATTCTGCGCCCCAGTACGTGTGAGAATAACGTCGTTTTCTCGCAGTGTTTCTATTGCCACGGGACCGTTTGAGGTCTCAACCAAGGTTCCCGAGACGAAACAGCTCCCGCTTAGGCCATCCACGTGAGTGACTGATACGTTATTGAACGAGACGTTGCTTTTGAGGAATGCCGCCTTCTCATTTGCATGGTACCAGCTGACGAGGTCTGTACCATAAGTTGTAGTGTCATCCTGGGAAACATCTGCCTGTTTGTAGAGACTATTCCGCTTTTGATGGTCTTCACAGCTTGGGCAGCCGCAGCCATGATACCGATTACCCAGAAGTTGCTCGTGCTGTTATCATTGATAGTAATCATCCACTGGTTCCAAAGAGTGTGGCTTATAGCGTAATAGTATGACACATCCGCGCCGTCAAAGATAGTCTTGGTCGTGATCATCACCTCTATGTCTTCTTGCGGCATTTTTGGTGCTGTTACCGTTCCGGGTGGTACCAAACTAGCATTTAGCATAGCAATAGCATAGTCCTGGATGGTTGCGTTGGCTTTTCCAGTCGGAGAATATGTAGCACTAGGGAGATATGAAGCGATCAGAAGAGCACTCTGTGATGCACTGAGACCTTTCACAGTTGGCGCAGAGCCGTAGCCCCATCTGGGCTAGTAGGAAGAGGATGCTTCTTCTTCCACGCCTGCAAAAGGGCCACTCCCTGACTTTCAGTCGCCTCCTTGTTCAACATGAAACCTGGACCTTGGGTCAAGTATTAATAAACAAAAAGAAAGGTCATGTCGAAGTGAAGGTCGCTACGAGATCCAAATGGGTTGAACTTCGGGTCAATAACAAGATCCTTGTATGCCTCCGCGAAAAGGTGTGTTTCCTGGAACATTCTCATTGGGTCCAAGCCGTCGGCGTCGAATTGGGCGTTAATGTGATCGGCGAACACACAAGGCATGATCTGATTGAACTTGTCCTCGAGGACTTTTAAAGCAAGATCCTAATAAGAGGTTAGTTCAAGAACGCACACACTTCTCATAGTTAAGCATACACGGTGTGCCATGGCCTTGAAGCTGTGACCTAAGTCGAGGTCGGCAATATGAGCGGCCAGAGCCGCATTGCCCATGTGCTCAATTGTCTCAACCACCTCTCTATATCCCCTTAGACGAGGACGTCGAGTTCTATATCCAACTTCACGATCTACCACCTCGAATTTGACGCCGTATGTTTTCGATCATATCAGGCGCATTGTCGGCAGATATGGTCTCTTACAGCTGCAGAGCTCGAACCCGTCCCAGATGGTGATATCTGTTGGCTTGTTCAAGGCGTTAAAATGTAGCTCCTGTGCCGCCCTGGAGCTAACCGCGGCCTTTTTCAGCAAGGGGCGTGGCCTTAGGAACAATCTGATTGGTGGAGATATGTAGACTCTAAGAGGCCCCACAGACTGTTATGGCCAGAAAGGATTAGGCTTTCATCCGTGCTATGCACAGTTTCCTAGTCAAGCTCTCAAACGGGTGGCGGGGGAGGCCTCTGAGCAACCCAACGGAACCAGGATTTTGTGCCGCAACCATCAGGCCTGTGAGCGGCTATATTGGGTAGTACTATGATACAATCGGACAAATAGGGGAAGATAGAATCGGCTGAGCTAAGAATATTGTTGAATTAGTTAGAGGCTATGAAAAGGGAGGCACCACTAACCAAGGTGCCGCGCTACGATTTTTGGCTGAGTGGTGACTTTCCAATAAATAATATAACACATTACGATTGAGGACCCAGTCTTTCATGCGGCTGATCCATCCTGAAGACAAACCCTACATCTGCCTTGTTTTGGAAGGGGATCGACTCGTGCGGCTATGGCCTCGATACCAGTCTGTCGATGTGGTGTATTCATGCATCTTGAGGACATTGAGGAAAGATGGTTGATCGCAAGAAGAGACACTCGTGACTAGATCATATTCTCAGCTCTGTGCCTATCATTGAAGGACCGGTCGGCCCTTGTGGCGGAGTATGGTCTTAGGCCATTGTGAACGATGACAAATGGCATGGCAACTCGGCGAGCAGCCCTGATAAGACGAGATGGAGAGGACTCCCATGGAAGAACGGCCCCCCAGAGCGGGGAAGTCATAACTCGGTCATTACTAAAGAGGATTCAGGAGATAGAACGAGGCCCATAGTCCCATAGGTAGGGGTAAGAGACGTCGTGTATCTCTAGGTTCCCTCACGTACCATTAAAGTCCATCTGGTACTGGCAACTTGAACTCTGTCACTAGACTCGTGGCAGCAGTAACCTTGCCAAATAGAGCAAAGACTTCGAGTCCCAAGTGGCCAATGACTACTGGATCCCAACGCCGTGTGGTCTTTGTTGCTCTCTGGTTGCCCTCGGACGGTTCGGGCACAGGAGGCTTTGGGTGAAGGACATGACATGACCTTTGGGGTATAAAGGCCCTTAACAGCTCTTGGTGAGACTTGGGCGTAGGAATACATAGAGACGTGGCCGATGAGCCCGAGCAATCACCTCTACAAAACCTTTGCTGCCGGGTCCAATGGCCGAGGGCCAGCCGCAGAATCTTCGATAGCGCTGGCCCAGCAAGCCCTACTTGGTGTGCAGAGAACATGGTCCCGTTCAGGCTTTGGTTGAGAGCACTGACAGAGGCTCAGCTAGCGCCATGTACGATGAGCTTATATTTGCCATCGAGGATAAGAGTACCAGGGGCAATGGCTGGGGGCGTGGCTATACTGTGCTTGAATGCGTCGTAACGAGCGACCTGGGTGTGCGGGTCCGGGCGAGGAAATAGCAGATATTCAAGGTGTGAGTTTCAGGGGGTTGATTGCGCACTGGTAATCCATGAATGAGAGTGTCACCTACGAGATGACGGGGCGGACGAGCCCTGAGCCGAAAGGGACAAGGGGTCAATCCCCTCTTGAAGGGTCCATATAGCCCCAGTCATTGGGCTCTTTTAATCAGAATTATTGCCTAAGAGAGTGATGCGAGCCAAGCAATAAGTCTGCAACCGTGAATTGGAGGAAGGACAGGGTCACCGAGGGTTGCCAGTGCTGGATCCTCTGACAAGCCTTTGTTTGGCGGGAGTTTGATAGTAGACGTACTGGAACCACCTACAAGAGGTTCACCACTGGTTCCAGTAAGCTCCCGAGGACACCTTGAACTTGCCTTCTCTGGATTGACGTCTTGAGGCGGGCACGGAGCTAGTAAAAGATATGAAAGAGAATGTCGATCTAGTCTGGCTGGCTGTCGAGGCGGCCGACAATGGCAAAGAAGGAGTACGTAATGACATCGTCGTCAGTGTAGACTTATCCTAGCCACCTCAAGCCCGCCCATTGGAGGCCATCAGCACGAGGCTGCTGCGTGACTGGCAGTCATTCCTACCTGAGACGGCTGATGCAGGAGTCTTGCGAAGGCTAGGCATCTCGAAGAGAAGCGCGGTTACAACGATCACCTCTATCAGCAGTTGTGAAGTTTGCAACGGGATCACCAGCCCTTAAGTCTGTGCTAGTGATGAAACTTTGAAACCAAGAGGGTGGAGGCGAGGAGTAGGGACCGAGCCCAGCCCATCTTGTGAAACTACTGTTACTGCCGGGTAAGATGGTGAATTGAACAATCCTAGTATGTTAATCACTATACCAGATAAACTGCTCACTGGTCCCCCTCTGTCGCTACGCGGTCGTGGAGTGACAAAAGTCCTACTAGGGGGAAGTTGGCAGGGAGTAGAAGGTAGGGGGTTATGCTGATGTGGTTGTCGTCTACCAGCCTGCGAAATACTGGCGGCATGTTGAGCATGATGTACAGAATCAACTGTGGGGAGAAGATAAGCATAAGTATAAGTGTGCCAGGGCGACTGTTAGGCTGGCACGTCCTATGTATATCTGCGGGGAGAGAAAAGGTTTATACCGAGATGTGGCCAGGTCTCTCGGAGCCATGGGAAAGGAACTAAGGAGGCTACTATTTCTTCTAGTATCAGTAGAGTGCAAAGTTTAAGCAGTTTCCATGCATTCATTCCTCTTATTATGCCCAAACATCGCTAAATAGGTCTGCGGCCCTCAGGCTGCGTCGGGTTAATGGCCCATGTCGAAGAACTAGTTGATGGGGTATAGAGAGAATTTATACCTCTAAGAATGTAGCAAATAGGAAAGGTGAGGTCGTGAATGCAGAGAGCCTTGATACATCTCCGGCCCACATCCCCGTTTGTCTTACCCCAGGCGATTAACAGCTCCCCGGCTTGCAGTTTCCTTGGACCCTCTGGCATAGGGTGAACTTACAACGCATCCAAGGGCTCACCTTGGCCACGGTCTCCGAGTTTGCCCGCCAGGCCAGGAAAATTCACGACGGAGGAATCTCTAGGCTCGAGATGATCAGGGGAGAACTGCAAACCATCTACCGCAATTAGTACATTAAACACAAACATAAAACGCCTATCCTATTTCTTCAAGATTCAGCGTCATCCCCTCGGGCTAGGCTTCCAATCCGTTCCAATTCTACCCCAGTGGGCCAATATTGTCCGATATCAGTGACCAGGATTCCCACGGTTATCCCAGCACCTCCCGCACGATATATCCGCCTCTCATGCGGGTCAGCCCAGGTGGTGAGTCTTGCAACATACCCTAGGCACATGATAGTGAGCTCGTAAGGTACGGACTTTATCAGGGGCTCCAGGTATGCCGTTATATAGGAAGCCGGCCAAGCTAACCAAGCCGATGAGTGTTAAGGTGTGGTTGATGGCAATGGCACTCTAGGGCCGTTAACCACAGGATCAAAGAGGGGTGTCCAGCCTCACTGCAGTTTGCCTACAAGTCCACACACTTCACTTCATTCGATACTCCGTCTCGAAAACAAAGATGCCTCCAAAAAGATCGGTCGCGGTAGACAAGAGTTTGACTTGGATGCAAATGAAGAGCCTGGGAGAATGGCTCTTGGCCCATCACCTTGCCTCGAAAGATACAAGGAAACAGAGCCCGCATGGGAAGGCAAGAAACGAGAGGAACCATTGCAGTGCCAACTCCCAGCATGTTGGAAGATATGAAGCGTCCATCAATAGTTCCTTTGACAACAAAAACGACAACTTTCATGTGTAGCCCCAGTCCCTATGGGTTGTTGCACTTGGTGCGATAACATGGAATTTTGCAGCCTTTCTCTGCTCATAACTACTAGCTTCAACAATGTAGAACGCCTTGCATTGGCCTCAACTTTGTCCCCTCTTTGCAGCTTTGACCCAAAATCTGACGGTTAAGAGCGGAGTCATTCCCAGCTCTCGTACGAAGCTTACCCTTGAGCGTGGTTGATAATGGCAATGTCCTAATTGGCGTTACCATAATCAACGGCTACATGGGATATCAAAAAAAGAAATCAGTATTTGCATTTCATTTGATCATTTCTCATCTCTGCTAATACTTGCGAACCTTGGAAGAGCGCGTCAGGAATTTCTCTGGGGCGAAAAAGCACCAAGTGAGTTTCTCACTGTGGCTGGTCATTTTCAGTGCCTCTAGGGGACTGGCTTGTCCCTGGATTCTAGCTATATTTTGCTTTGCGTTCGGCTATTGTGCGTACGGAGGACTGTAATGCCCCTGGGGCGCATTTCCCATGACCTTGGCCCCTTTACAGTGTAGCGTGTCCGCTTCGACCTCTCTCGAGCAGACACAATGGCGCTTCACTCACTGATGAGGTCGCTGGTACGCTCGCGTTCTAGCACCTCACATACATATGCATCACAAATTACGATGTAAGCATCTTGATCAACTGGGAATCATCCTGTCATTTCTGATGGGTAATTTATACTCTAACCTGCACTAATCCACTGTAGTTTCCACTCTCAGTAAATGAAAACAACCCCTAACATGACCCTCTGCCTTCTTCTTCGTGCTAGAGAGTGGGTGTTCTTTGTTCTCTTCATGCTCTGATTCCTCTCGGACTTCCCAACTTGATGAGTATTCTCACTTGAGGAGACGAGAAGAAACTGGACCGCTCAATCTGTTCGCTCTTCGGCAACGATAAGAACCACGTCTGCCGAACGAGGACAGCTACTGGCAGAGAATTAAATACCTGGGCCTCTTCATATAGATGCTTAAATGCGAGTACAAAGGCCACTAAATCCTCCTGACTACCCTGGGCGCCGCTCCGGACTCAGGCCAAGATGCAGGTCCTGCCAGCAGACTCAACAGCCACTCCCTCTTCCCCCCCGGAGCATCAAGTACAGTGCCCTGGTCGTTGTTTCAGGGATTCCATTTTAGCTTTCATCAACAGTTTTCTTGGCTGTATCGAAACCGCCCTCTGCATCATATTCGCCTACGGTGTCTTGAGATGTATCTTGTTCACCGTCGCTAAATTCCTCGCCTGTCTGCGTTACGCCGTGGCCAGTCTGACTGTTCATGGCTCTACTACCGATACCGACCGGACCACTCTTGATGTGCTCGTCCCGCTTCCTTGGAAGATCTCGCCCCTGGTAAGCGACATATTTGCCCACATGTCATGACTGTTTTGCTTGAATCCAGCTTCTACAATAACCAAGAACACAGTATCTTGACACATCATAGCATTCTATCTATCTTGTCATAAAGAAACTAAACGACTTTGAGCACACCTAAGCCGAGCGCATCCTTACAGTCCCTCGCACCGAGCGCAGATATGAGTCTTCCCATCAACCACAACAACTTCAGAGCCCGGTGTCAGGTCTGGGGTAATAGGATTTGCAAGGTTGCCACAGCCGTCGGCGCCCTGAGCCTGGTCAAAACTATCAAAGAGTGTGCATCTGGCCGCGGCATTGACATCGGCGTTTAATATGACCGAGGCGATTGTGTCACCTTCATTGAGGGGGCTCAGCAGCACGACATCATTAGCGTTGAACCAGAAGGCGACACCATTATTGCTGTCAACGTTTTGGTAGTTGACTGTCCCGACAGAGGGTCGGTTGCCGTCGTCGCCATCAAAGTTGGGAGTGTTAAGCCTTGAGTCCAAGCTTATATCGCGGTCTGCACCGTCACCGCCGTCACCGCCATCGACTTGAGCAAACGGGAAACACTGGCTAAATAGCTCCTCATTAACCTCTGCGATGGTGATTTCGTTGGGGAGGTCATTAGACCTGCCCTGGCCTCCAAAGATGCCGAACGAGACACCAGCGCTGGCAGAGAGCGTTACACCAGCGGCGGCATTAGGATCACCACAGACTCCAAGGTCGGAGGTAGCTTCCACTGCGGCTCTAGCTTCGAGAGTGGGTGCTTTCAGGTCAATACCGAAAGATCCCGCAAGGGAGTCACTACCAAACAGACTGGCCTCGACAGCCGCGATAAAAACTGGCCCGATGCTGGCGGTGAGCTCGACTGAACCGCTGACAGACGGGTCACTAGGAGTGAACTGAAAATCGAGATTATCGGAACCTTCTCCAGTTCCGATACGAAGAGCCCTATCATCGGCTGCGGTGACTGCACCTCCAAACTGGACTTCGATGGAGGCCGTAACAGGCCCGATGCTTCCACCGGCATTCACACTAATCAGGGGTGCCAGGGTTGCGATTCCGGGAACGTCAAACCCAGCAAGGGGAATGCTGAGAAGTTCTCTGTTGAAGTCGAGCGAATCTGTGAGGTCTGCTTCAAGCTTTAGGCCCAGGCCAAGGTTGATGCCAACCCCGTCCCTCGTAGTAAGTGTTGCTGAGACATCGAGACTCGGGGGAATGAAGCCAACATCGAGGTTGGCTGTGAAATCAACCCGGCCAGTCGTACGGCAGTCAATACAATCTAGGAGAAGCCTAGCAGTATCGTTGATGGAGATTTCGGCAATGTTCACGTTGAAAGTCTGCGAAAGGTCCACAGAGCCGCTGGTTTCCTGTCGTTTCCCAATGCCAGCGCTAGCTGGGTACGAAGTACTAACTTGCACTTCGGCTTTCTCCATGACCTCACTCCACTGTGTCGGCTTTCCGGAGAGGAATGCACGCTGAGACTTTTCGTTATAGGAGATATCCTGGATCAGGTAGGTCTGCCTGCGGTTGGGTCCACCGCATTCATTGCCATCCACAACAACAACAGCGGCATTGTTGGGGTCCTGGGTCACCCATAGCCAAGAACTTCTTGCTTTGTTCAGGGCATCAGCGTTCTTGAAGCCCACGTGAAGGGCAGAGTCAGAACAGTCGAGAGAATCAACATAATCGCCAAGACGAGCCAAGTTGAGCATCTTATTATCATCCTTGGGAGCACAAGTCATGTTGGCAAACGCCGCTAGTGATTGTTAGTAACATATTAAGAGAAAAAGCCTGTGTCTTGGTGTGACTTACTTCCGTCACCCCAGTAGAGTTCTTCTGATTCGTACAGAGCTGGATCAGGCTGCGAACCGATGCCGCCCCAATTGGTGAGCGGCCAAAGAGTACGACGACCACCAGTAGAGCTACTGCATCCTTCAGCCCCTACGGCCCGAGGACTGGGCATAGTAGGATAGGAAGCGACCATCCCAAGGAATCTCATGATAGTAACCACTTTGATAGAAGACATGATGGCGGCCATGTTGTGAATTCTGACAAAGGGGCAGAGAAAACAACAGCAAAAAGGCCCTCAAGTAAGGAGAAGGTATAAGGAAACTGATGTGGGCATAGAAGACTGTAACAGCTAGTCAAAATCTGTAGGCTGCTTGAGCTGAAGGTATAGTTCTCAAGCCGGCATAGGTCCCTCTTAAATACTCATCTTGACATTCTATCATATTCTGAGCCAGCCGGTTTTATCAAGGCGATAACTCTAGTGTAGGGTCCGACCCACTACCCCAAGAGTAATCTTATTTGTCAACCAAGGAATCCATCCTTTGGAATCAACCCCAAGATTGCCTGGGGTTGTGGCAGAAAGCAACTTTTCGATAACTGACCCTGCAGAACTTTGGTTGTGGCGATGGCCCAAAGTTCCAACAGGATTGTTGACTAAAGAAAACTAAGGATAAATGCTGGAAGGCTGTGTGGCAGCTGGTAAAGAAGGATCTGGGGTTACGCATAAGCCTACTCGGTTATGGGTCAAGACCAGGGAGGCAGCCAGTAACCGGTAAGCTGGTCGAAGGATTTTAGTTAAATTTAGAAACCTTGTCTTCTTCTTTGAGAGGCGAGTAAGTGGATAGTTTAATAATCAAATTTCCTTGTAATCAAGCACTATCCGCAGGTAGCTTGATGATGGTTCGCTTCAGGGATCTGAGATCAAATCAAGGATTGCCCTGTAGACGTACGTATGGCTTCAACTTCGAGCCATTCAGACGATGACTATTTTCAAACGATGTCATTCCTCTTAGACGAATTCATCTCATCTCAAAAAGATAACACCTCGTCAAAACACAAAAAGGACATAGACCAGAGCAGACAGCCGTAGGTTGGACAACAGCCGTTAGTAACTTGGGCGTGGATGTATGCTTGATCGATTTCGGAAATGTTCGGCATCGGTTAGGATCTCAGATGCCCAATGTGACAGATGCTTACTGCCAAGGCCTGTCAGATAAGCAGAATCCATGCCTCAGTAAGCATTTCAATCCAATATGGGAATGTCGGCTTTAAGCTTGTCAGCAATGACTGCAAGGATGTGGGATGGATGTTCTTTTGTGCCTAAACGGCTATAACACTGCCTCAGAAATATGTACTAGTTCATGCATAGCACGTTTTCAGTATTTAATCTAGCGTCAACACCATGAAATTAATAATACGACGTCGATAACATAGGCCAAACCCCATTAGCCTTAGGCAAAGCCGAGATGAAGGGTATAGTTCAATGGCGTCATGCCTGTGATATACACATGATGGCCCTCTAGAGTAAGGTTGCCCCCGTGCCAGCTGTACTGCTCACCAGCATCAGCTTGAATAAACCCTCTACCATTCCCTGGTCCGAATGTGATCTTGTCACCTTCCAGGCTATACTCTCCCTCTCCTTCCACAAGTCGATATTTTGTGACCTCGTCGCTATCAATAAACTCGTCTACTCCCGTGAAGTTTCCGCCCTCGCGGAAAGTGAGTTCAAATGTTAGCTCAACATCCTCTTCACCTGTCACCTCAAAATCGAGGTCATACCCAGCCTTGGTCCGAGTCATCTTCACATCTGTCTTGAGGCGGCGCACACTAGTAGGGCGGTTCGTAAAGTCCAGCATGGCGTAGAAGCGACCGTCAACAGACTTGGAAAGGTCGTATGTACCGTTTTCATCGCGGTGCTCTGCCGGAATGGGCAGGTAATATGGCACCTCGATCTCGCTCCCCAGGGTAATGACACCGTCATCCGTCAATTCGATTCCATTGGACCGGAAATGGCCCATGCTGAAGAAGTTGGCACTGAGGCGCACAGCCTCCAGCACCGCCTTTCCGTTCCACGCGCGAAACATGGTCGGGTTTGTTGAGAGGCCAGACCCCATGCGGTTGTAGAAGTCGGTCTTTTTACCATCCAGGTCATACCAGTCTGACCCACCAAAAGCTGACACTGTCAGTTTTCCACGTCGCGCACGTACAAGGCCCGCTGAAGCATAATGTTTCTCAAAATCAACAAACGGGTCTTCAGATTTAGGTAGTTGAGCCGCTAGTTCGGGACGTTCGATGACGTTGGCCAGGAAGTCGCCAAGTTGCGGACCAAGACGCTTCTCAATCAAGCGGGTAATGGCAGCGAACCGCCCGTTGTTATCGAGCAGAGCAAGCTCGCGGAATTGAGGATAGAAATTCTGCATGTTGTCTCCAGCAGGCTGCACCTGATCCTGGCGACGGCTCTGGATAGTTTCCATCTCGCCGTTTGGCTCTGCATGTTGAATAGACAATTCGAGGTTTCTGCGAACATAATCGACGAGTTGGGTGCGGTTGAGCTCATAAGCGACCGTCAACAGAGAAGGGTTTGACACGGCCGAATAGTAATTCGGGCTGCGCTCCGAGTAGATGCCATCGGCGTCGATATCGATTCCTTCGGCGAGCCACTCGTCGATCCTCTTGATCAAGCCAACATGTCCTGTGATGCTGGAGATGCGCGCCAAAGCACTGCATATCTTCCATCGATGGTTGGGGGTGTGAATGCCGCCTTTAGCGAGACCAGGGGCAGCCTTGACAAGGATACCACGCATGAGCTTTGCGATGGGTCCCGAAGCATCGTGGTCGTCTCGCTCAAGTATGCGCACCATTATACCAAAGTCCTCAATCAAGAAGCCCGTATCAGGTGGTGAATGGCGATTTCCGACAGTGTATGTGCCATCGCTGTGCTGAGCTTTTTTGAGGACATTGAGCATCTCCTCGATATGGGGAAGTAAGGATTCATCGTGATAGTACGTCGAGTTCGGCCAGACGAATGGTGTCACCAGTTGACGAACCCCACGCGTCAACGCCCTTGGCGAGCCAGTCAATGAGGCATTCTTCCCATCGATAACCATCTGAACCTGCCAGTCGGCAGCTTCGGTGAGAAGCTTCAGACTGGTCCAATCGCGGGGTGAAGTAGTAGAAGCAGAGACAGTGGTAGTGACAGCAAGCAAGGCCACTCCCAGGGCCTTGAAGGCGCTGAAAATGCTAAAAGGATGCATGGGATAACTGACGAGGGTTGTTATGGGTGCATTGACTACGCAGGGGCGCTCAGTCACGATAGAAACAGAGGTATAAATACAACATTAAAGACTGCCAAGCCCTCGGTTCGGTATATTAGACACCGAAATCGGCAGACCTGCTCTTGGATCATTGTCCGAGTCTCTTTTCGACTACTTCCCCACAAAGTAAAGCTCTGACTAGACACCTTCTTCGTTTAGATTAGACTGAGCGGGGCATCAAATATTAAACCATCCCTCATTCGCTGGTTGGTCAAGCTGCAATGTAACATGGCTTGCTTTCAACCCGGGTTATCCAAGTCACATTCGCATTCCCCTACTTGAGGAGATATGCTTAAAACATTTCACAGAGATTCCTTTCTTACAAGTCTCCTAACAGTCCCAGCTCGTCTCTGCCAAATCTCGTGTCTAACAGGCCTTTGACGGGATCAGCACCCCGCCTTGTGTAAAGTTTGGAGAATCCAGCTGCGTTTCCTGATTCGTCAAAAAGAAGAAGACAGCCGGTCTTGTGAGATAGGTAAGTAGGGTTGAACGCTACATCACCAAAGGTTATAGTCTAAGCCAGTGATTGCTCGATGGTCTTCAAATCATGAAGATCCCTCCGCAGATCGAAGATCTTTGGGAGATCCATATCGTGTTGCTAAAGTTGAGTCTTGGTGGACCAAATTGGAAGATGCCTTGGCTTGATGATTAGCGAAACGTACGTTGACACCCAGGGTCGACATCTCGAGAATCTATGCTAAGAAAATGTGGATGGTAAGATGTTTGTCCGATTACTCAGAGCCGGCCTTCTCCGATCGTAATGCCTTGACGTTGTTTCTCATGTGCGGGCCATGAACAGCTGGGTCTTGACAAACTGATGCGCCGTGAGTCGCGTAAGCCCATCCCGAATGGATCTGATTCGTCCATCTTCGAAATTGCAGAGCCATTGAGCCCTTCGCAGCAGTCTAACGCGTGAGTGCATAGATTACCATCTTGGGAGATAAGCACAGGCAGATTCCTTTTTGTCGGGGTCCTCATGTATTGCATAGCCATGGGAAAGTTCAAAGGTCCAAGCTCATCATCATGCACGGTCTGTCACTCCCAGAAACCGAAGTGTGACGGGGTGGCTTGGAGTTGTCGATCAGACAGTCCAGGAAGTGTCCGCATTTCCTCCGGATTTGTGCAATACTCATTGAATGCCCATCTCAGCGCTAGGCATGAAATCTTGGATCAAATATGCTGCCTCAGGTAAACTCTGCATAGCATGTATGGACAGATTGGCGCCGGGAGGACTCGTTGTTTGAACCTCACTAACGATGAAAGCTTCCCCAAAATCGATGAGGATCATTGTATCTCTCGCTGTCACGAGCGTTGGACTGTTGCCGAGCCGGATAAGGTGGATCGTTCATCGAGGGGCCCTACACCACAGTCGATTGGGGGTTGAAAAGGAGCCAATAGTGATGAGAAATAAGAAGCCAGTCGGCCAAAAAAATGACATGAGCTAGAAGGCAGTGGAGGGGAGGAGGTGAGGGAGGCATCTGGATACGGGCTGCTACCTTTCGCCTGATCAAAGCGCAACCACCTCTTGCCCGTATTGCTGTTCTCGATGTGCTGTATTGGTTAGGATCCAACAAGTTCCCGAGTTCCCGTGCGTGAACGAAGAAGGCTTATCGCCCGTATTGAGATACCGAGAGCGCGACTCCATGTCTTTCAATTTATATACATGCACCCCATGTTACAATGTTGCGTTAGCCCGGGCTCTTCTTGGTTACCCGCCCCGAAAATACCCTGGAGCCAAAACCATGTCTTCTCCCACCTCTTCCTCTCCGCGACCGTGGACTCCGAAGGTGCTGCAGCAATGATGCTAGGTAGCCCCCATCCTTCTTAGCCTCATCCATATTTACCCTGTGTCCATCCTGGAGCGTGTAGTTGCGGAACGCTTCGAAATCATGCCACACCTTGACCTCCTTGCTCATCCGTCGCGCGTCGATCAGGTCTACAATATTGACAAGGGTGTTCTTCAATTGCTTCTTGCATTCTGGGATGGAGTCGCCTGGAGGTATACGGACCTCCTGGCATAGATCTTGATACCCCTCGAGTTTTTCTTGTTCTGTGAGCTCGTGGGTATCGCCTAGTTGCCGTGATTGAGAAAAGTAGTGCAACTTGAGTTCCTGGCGCATTGCAATGGTGCGCTCCCGAGTGTACAACTGGGAGCCGGGGATCCAGTTCTGAGACGACGCGAGGCGGCCAAATTCATCATCGAATGAAGCGTCATCGTTGGGTGTAAAATTTTCAAATTTGGCGAAGTGGGATTGAGATGGCGGCGGGAGATTCGGATCCTCTCCATTGTCTGACATTTTAGGGACTACGTAGTTTTCCCTATAAAATGCTGGTTAAGAGAGGGAGAAGTATGAAATCCGGAACGGCTGGGAACACAACACATGCCGCGACGCGGCTTGGACGCGTACTTGGCCCCTATTCGCTAGACTTGCTAGTTAACACACCCACATTCCCACTCAGACGACCCTGACTTGGGATGGCGATTGGCGCTAAACGCGACGCGGAAACACGGATCAACATGTTCGCGATCCGAAATTTCCATGCCATTTATGCATAAGTTAGCTACGTTTAATCTTGTGCATGTGTTTCATAAATCAGTCGAGGCATCACAAGTGAATACTCGTAGGGATACTTCCAGTGTAAATTAGCTTCTATTGGGTTATGAGAAGAACGGTAGGTGGACCATCCGGATTAAACAGCCAAAACTAGGCGTCCAAAATGGCCTTGGTTTAGAGGCCAAACCCTAATAACCGTACCACCGCTTAAGCCCCCCTTGGGATGATCGATGTTATCTCCTCTCAGAGGAAAGAGAAAACTGTGTCAATCCATTGCCGTTCTTGGTTTAATGGAAACCCTTGTCGAAGACCTCATTGTCAGCTTGCTTGACTTACTGCAGCCACAACAGCCCCGTCGAAGGGCTACACAGGGGCTGAATGGCGGGCAGCTGACCACGTAGCGAATGCACAGGGCCATCGTGCAATGACACTTATGACAGACTACCATGTCAGCATCAAGTTATAGTCACACAGACCTGGCCCCCTCCGCGGAGATTGCTGAGACCAGATCCAATGATCTTCCGCAGCCGGTCAAACAAGCCACTTATGAGTTTTCGAATCAGGACAGGAGTATCCCGTCTCGGCCAACAACCAATTTGGAACGTGGTTACTTTGTTGTTTCTTTTCACGCAACCAGAGACAAATCAAATCATCGGCCGCCGGCCTGACATCCACTCCCTCCGTGCCTTTGAGTGGGTGTGAACTCGGCCTCACTCCCTATCAATACCTTAAATTACAACCGCTCGCCTCAAATTATCAAACAGCTCTTCCTTACCACCGCGAGCTTCTAGAGTGTTGACTTGCTGATATTATGGCTGACATTCTCAAGAAACTTCAATCTCATGGCGCAAGTTGCAAGCGGCGCCCTCCGGCAGGATGGCGACGTCCTCGCTGCGAAGCTGTTGCAAGCGGCGTTGCGACTTAGTCAGGCCTCAATAGAAGCCGACGTGGAGCATATCAATGACTTCCTACAGCGGGCTATTGGAATTATGGCTGGTGGAGAGAACGATAGCGCTGAGAAGTTCAGAACATACCTAGAGAGCATTCTCGTAGATCTCTCTAGAAGATGGTGGTTTGGCTTAGAACAGCCTCCGTCGCCGACAGGCTCTGCCGTGTCTCCTTTGGCAACCGCGAGCGAACCATATGTCGCACTCTACGTTAGGGACAGCACAATACCCCTGCTGTTCTGCGACATCTTGCCGACGTTCTGGGGAACCTGGCTTGACACATCAGTGGTCCGTATAGGGTTATGGTTAGCCTTAGTCCTAGGGTCTTAGTAATCAGTGGTCTATATAGGGTCAGGGTTAGCCTAGGTCTAAAGGTCTTAGAGAAAATTTTTCTTACTTTAGAAAAATACCTTAAAATAATTCTAGAAAAATTAGCTTTGCGATATATAGGATATAACCTATACTATTAAATAGCCCTTTTTCTTAGGTTTATAAAAATATATAATTTTATTATTTTATAATTAAGGCTAGCTTATAATAAGCTCTAAAAGATTACTTAATAAAGGGGGTATAATATTAACTCTATACTTTTCTTATTAATTTTTATTATAAGCTAATTAAAGCCCTTAAGTAGTCCTATTAGTATTATACCCCCCTTATTAGTATTATAACCCCCTTATTACCCTTAACCTTAAATCTATCTTTAAAATCTCTTAGGGATTTTTTTTTTTTTCTTTAAAAAATTCTTAAAAAATATTTATCTCTAAATCTCTATTTTATCTATTATTATAGCTTTTTCTTTTATTACTTATTAAGCTTAGGCCTAAGACTAAGCCTATAAATATTACTAAAGAGTTATAAAAACTTATTAATAATAAACTCTTATTAAAATTTATTTATAATCTTTTACTTAATTTACCTAAGTTTTTCCCTAAATTTTATTAATTTTTTAATTTAATAAGCCTTTTAGCTTAAACTTTTACTTAATATTTCTCTTTATTTTATAATAATCCTTAAATAATATTAACCTTATTAAACTCTCTTTTATACCTGTATTATAATAAAATTAATCTTATTATTAATTTTCTTTTTTTATTTTAAAGCCTAATAAGAATTTTTCCTCTTAAGAATAAAATTAAACCCTATATATTATTTCTTTTTTATTAACCTAAATAACTTTACCTAAATTTAAGCTAATTCTTTATTAAAACCTATACCTTTTTTAATTATAATCTTAATAAGAGCTTACCTCTTAGGCTATTTTAGAGCTAAAGCCTAAGCCTAAGACTAAGAATTAGCTATAACTTATATTATAATTAATTACTCTATAAGCTATTTAGGCTAAAAGCCTATATTATTTAATAAGCTCGCTATTTTATTAAAGCCCTTATTTTAATTTAAGCCTCTCTCTTTATTATAGCCCTTAGCTCTAAGCTATTTTAATAGGCTAGGTCTAAAAGACCTTATATTCGCTATAATCTACTTAATTATAATTAAGCTTAAGGAGCTAATAATAGCCTTATTATTATAGCCCTTAAGGCGCCTTAAGCCTACTAAGGGCTAATTTTATTAAGACCTAGAGATAATATAAATAGCTATAATAATATCTTAATCTCTCTATGTAAGAGAAGATTATTTAATATATTTAATAATATTATTAATAAAAGAGCTATTTATAAAATATTAGCCTAAGGGATTTATTATATAAAGAAAAATTAAAATTAATTTAGCCTAAAATTATTATTTAGATCTAGGAATAAATTATAAAAAAATATATAGAATTACTAATTATTATAGAAATATAACTAGAGGAAAAACTATTAAGCTACTTAATATAATTAATTATATAAGATTAGGCTATACCTTAAGCTATTAATCCTAACCTTAATAATAAATTAATCCTCTTATTATAATCCTTATTATTATTATTATTATAAGGGCTAATATTTTATATTAATTTTTCTTTCTCTTAGCTATTAAAGGTAAAGAGAGAAAAAAATATATTAAGTTATAAAAAATCCCCTAGGAATTTAATTTTTTATTTTTATTTTAAAAAATATAAAATTAAAATAATATTAATTTCTTAAGAGAAAAATATTAAATTTATTAAGTAATTTTTTTTCTTTTTTTTTCTTTTATTAACTAAGATTTAGCTTACCTTTATTTACTTAAGCTACCTAATTAAAATATATTTATTAATTATCTCTTTTAAGAAATAACTTATATTATTTTAAGATTAATAATTCCTTTTATTTAATTAATATATAAATATATTACCTTAAAGACTAACTTTTATACCTTAAAATTATATTTTAATTAAAAAAATATATTATAAATAACTCTAATTAAGCCCTATTACTTATAAAAACCATCGATTAAGCTATTAATAGTTTTTTTCTATAAAAGAATTTCTTTATATTAATAGACTATAGGGTAATTAATAGTTTTTTTCTTAATTAGCTAATAGTTTCTAAAAAAAAGGGTTCTAATAGGGTTAAGGTTATATAAAGAAGATATATATAACTTTAAGCTATAAGGATTTTAAAAATTAAGTCTTTTTTTTATAGTATTTTTCTAGAACTAATTATTAATTATAAAAGAAAATTAATAAAAAATTTAAGAAGATAATTAATATAATTAATATTATACTAAAACTCTCTAATTATTACTATAATCTAGCTACTTAGCTATATTAATTACCTTATTAATTATAATTAGGGTTATTTCTTAGCTAATAAGCTTTAATTTTTTTTTTATTTTTTTTTTATTTTTTTTTTATTTTT